>NC_140234.1:44305107-44307607 GCF_949987555.1 Borostomias antarcticus | reverse complement strand
AATATAATGTAATGCTATAGCACATCACATTCACCTCTGGACTGAAAATCGCTGGGTGAAAAAGGAGCCCTGGCGCACCCCCCGTGGTGCTGGGAAGACCCGGAGCTTAGGAGACCCCACTAGATTTAGTTTTCTTTACATTTTGTAGCCTCTTAGATTTCCTAAGTCTTCATGGGAACAGGACGCAGAGGGCGGGCCCCCTTCCCTTATATGTTGCAAGCATGGATGTATTGGTTGCAAGGCACCCCGTCAAGTGTATCATTCTAATAATGATTTGCTCACCTGTGATAGGGCGAGCCGGCTGATCATAAATGCTCATTGGCAGGCTGGGCAGCGTTCAAAACAAAGCGGGAAGCATTGCTAATTTAAAGTTCAGTAGCCTACCTAAATTGAGTTGCCGGTAAAAACTAAAAATGAAGCGCAAATACCCAAGCGGTGCTCAGAAAAACAAAATGAGAGCAAAAGCCGAACAGGAGAGGGTAAAGCTACCAAAAATAACATAATTGTTCCAGCAGGCAGCAAAGGTAGACTCTAGTGCTACTGCAGATGCATTAGCAGTAGGACTAAGCTCCCGGTTCGGCCACTGCTAGCATCCCCCCGGTCAATTCCGACTTCAGACGACCCAGTCAGGCCCCCAGCCCGGTTACAGCCGAGCCAGCTAGCTGTCTGAGTCCGCTAGTGCTTTAGCAGCCCAGTATAAAGACAACTTGTCAGCCGAGTTTCCTTTCCAGATCCTGTCCCACTGTAATGCTCCAAGGCCTACTTATAAAGGAAATTGAGCATGGAACAATCAAATACCTTGCACAAACCCTGCTCATTCAAAATCAGTCCATTTTGCCAAGTAGCCTATCCCCGGTGTTGCCACAGCACTGAAATTATTTTTTAACAATACCTGTGACTGTTGCCAGTGCCAAGAGATCTTTTTCAAAACTTAAATTAATAAAAACATATTTGAGGAACACAATGTCGCAAGAGAGACTGTCTGGGCTATCAATCCTTAGTATTGAGAGCTGACGCACGCAGTCTAGATCTAAAGAGTACTGTAGCCTACAGGACTGTACGCAGAAGAATGCCGGGAGACGCACTCGTCTAAAATAATAAGCTGACTACAACACATGTAGAAAGCAGCTCTTGACTGCAGTCTCTGTAGCCTACAGGATATGGGATATGTTTTTTTTTTGTAGACGACTTTTCTTTGATACAGAATATGTTGTGTGAACCGTTCTGTTGTGTGAACTCACATTATAGGCTATAACGAATGTTCTACAATTCCTTCCTGTCATAATATGGTAAATGGTGAATGGACTGCACTTTTATAGCGCTTTTCCATCTTAGCGGCACTCAAAGCGCTTTACAATGGCCTCTCATTCACCCGTTCACTCACCAATGGCGGTAGCTGCCATGCAAGGTGCTAACCTGCTCATTGGGAGCAATTTGGGGTTAGGTGTTTTGCTCAAGGACACTTCGACATGTAGACAGTTGGAACTGGGATTCGAACCACTGACCCTTCGATCACTGAACGACCTGCTCTACCAACTGAGCTACAGCCGTCCCACTAATGGCCTAATACAGAGCCACTTGTTTGTATTTGTCAATGATGCCTGCAACAATAAACATTTTTTTAAAAGCATTAAGTGGCCGCGAGGTCTATCCCATGTCACTCTGTGGGAGGTGCCCCATGGCCCGACCTGCGGGGGACCCTGAAAAATTATGCAACATCACTGGATAGGAGCACCTCTACAGAGAGCATGTCCAGCACGTTACGCCTCCCGCTTCAACCCTGCGTAAAAAGGATCCACCGTATGGAGCCGACCTACGTTATGCTCTCGCTTCTTCCTGTGGCTTTTCAGTGATGTAGCTGCTCAGGTGTCATATTAGCCTGGCTGAAGAGGTTGTAGGAATGGAGGTGTAGTTATGTTGGGACTGTGTCTATAAAGGACTTACAACAGGGATCAACGTACAGTAATTCGAATATTTGTCATCATTTTATACTGAACTAGAAATGGTGCTCAGAGAGCACAGACCTCCGCCCATTAATGCATTTTGTGGCTCTGAGCATGTGCATGTGTGTGCGAGAAGGACATGTTTGGTATTGCAACATTGGTTAGGTTGAGAGCTTCATGCCCGTCCAAACCCTGTGTCTCTGTGACCTTCCCACGTTGAGATATAGTCATTTCAATCTTATTGACAATTAACAGAGGGATTTTTTTCACTTTAACTCCAAACAATGAATAGAGGTGAATGGGCGGCCGTGTTTGGGTGGGTCTGTGGCGCCCCCTTTGGGTCTCAGACAGCGGGGGGCGGTTCGGTGCACTCCGAGCTCTACCCCCCCCACACCCTCCAGTCTAAACCCTGTGTCTCTAGCGCCCCCACACGGGGAGCTGGCTTTGCTCAGTTTTGTTTGTGATCTGTGCGCATGCACGTGTCTCTGTCATCCCTAAACTATTTCAGATTATCCAACACCCATTCAGATTCTCCACCCCCCTCTTTCTCCTCCTCC
>NC_140234.1:44212607-44297607 GCF_949987555.1 Borostomias antarcticus | reverse complement strand
TATTATATTATTAAAACGTTGGTGCTTCAGGAGACCCATAATGACCCCTATATCACACCCATAACAAGCTTTTCAATCTGACACACACACACACACACAGAGAGAGAGAGAGAGAGATGACTGTCTTCAGCTGTGATCCAAAACTTGGTCAGAGTATATGAGAAGAGATGGTGTTTGCTGTCTTTACTTCATATGATAACTGTAGGAAGAGAGAGCGATGACCTAACTCATATTGCATATCACTTTTCATACATCTAAATATGTTGGCACAGCATCACAAGTATAATCACTCCTCTGGAATATATTAGCAGCCCCTCAGTGACTGGTCTTGCCAGATGGAATATAAACGTTTTTCTGTGTAACCAAGGGGGACCGAAAACAGGGGCGTGCACTTCCTGTGCCAGCACTCATGGGAAATCACTATGGTAACACTGCTGATGTAAGTCCTGTGTTTTCTCTCTATTAGTCCTTTCAGAAAGTGTGTGTGTGTGTGTGTGTGTGTGTCACACATGTTTATACGTACTTATCCAGCTTGTGTTTATCGTAGTTCATTACCACAGCAGCGAAGAAGCCAAATCCTCTTATGCGGACGAGCGCTATTTAGATTTACCCAAACGCTCCTGGGAGACAACACCGCACACACACAAACACACACACAAACCCACAATTTAGATTTATACAAACACTCCTGGGAGAAGGAACCTCTCTCACTCACAGGCACACACACCATTTAGGCGTATCCAAATAGGTGGGCTCATTCTGCTAAGGATTTGTTGGGCGGAGGGGTGTTCAAGCCAGGGCCTGTCCTGTGAATCCACCTGACTCTAGCTCCATCTGTTCTGATCACTTCTCCTGGCTGGTTGGGACTCCTTGGCTAGTCTCTGTTGGAGGGAGTGTCTCTATCAATTTCAGAGCCAAAATCTGAAATCTGTCATGCAACTCATGAATACACAAGCACACACACACAGTATACACACACACACAGACCAACCCAGCCCCCAAACACACACACACTCATACACACTTTCAGAAACCCTACATGTAACATATGCCTAAACATACATTCACACGGTGAAGAGGTGAGCATTGAGAGCTCTGTCATTTCCTGTCTGTGTCACTTGGACACTACTCTCACACATGTACAGTATGCACACAAACACACACACACAAAAACACACATCATCATTATCATTACACCTCCAACTGAATCAAAAATGTATATTTGTCCAGGGAGAGAAAATACCTTTGCTTTTAATCAGGAGGAGCAGAGGACTTCGATGACTGAGGCTGCTGTCTAGGTCCTGTGTTCCCCTTTGTGTCTTGCTCGCTGAACCTCTTCCTCCACTGTCCATCCATTACTCCATAATGGATGTACAGTATGAGCTTGTTTACACTGGTTGACACAAATGCTTAGAAAAGTAGTATCACAACTTATGCCCTCCACATACCCGCTGGATTCTATCCCGACTGATCTTTTCAACTATTTTTGACTGTGTGTGTCTCTCTTATGACATTCTAGTCATTGTTAATGACTCCCTGTCTACAGGTATCTTCCCACCAACACTCAAAATTGCTTTGGTGAGACCCATTCTGAAGAAAAGTAACCAAGACACTTCAGTCCTTAGCAATTTTAGACCAATCTCCAACCTTCCCTTTTGGAGTAAAATTTCAAACAGATAAATGATTTCCTAGCTTTTTAAAAAAAAACTTTTGTCTTCTTCCAGTCCGGTTTTCGCACCCATCATAGCACAGGGACGACATTAATCAAAGTCGTAAATGACCTTAGAATTAATGCTGACTCCAAAGATCTCTCTGTTCTCGTCCTCCTGGTCCTGAGTGCAGCCTTTGATATTGTAGATCATGCGATCCTCATCAAAAGACAGGAGAAGTGAGTCGGCCTCTCCACTCAAGTAAATTGGTTTAGGACCTATCTAACCAGTCATGAATTATTTGTTGCCCTTGGTGACCACAGCTCAGAAAAGATTCCTATGACCTGTGGGGTGCGTCAAGGATCCATCCTAGGACCTCTACTCTTCAGCCTGTACATGCTGCCCCTTGGCAAGTGTCATTAGGAGGCAACACATTAGCTACCATAGCTACGCAGATGATACCCAACTCTATATTTCTGTAACACCCAGTAATTACAGTTCGATTGACTGCCTTGTGTGTATTACGGATATACATTTATGGATGTCACATAATGTCCTCCAGCTAAACCAAGACAAAACAGAGGTACTGATCATTGGTGAAAAGGCTGAAAGAGAGAAGCTATCTGTACATTTTAAAACTGGCAATGTACGCCAAATGCCAGGCTAAAAACCTAGGTGTCATACTTGACTCCGATGTTAATTTGAAGCCCACTTCAAGAATATTGCCAAGACATATTTGTATCACTTAAGAAAAATTGCCAAGGTGCAATCGTTTCTCTCTCAGGCTGACACTGAAAGACTAATGCATGCTTTCATCACAAACAGGCTGGACTACTGCAATGCTCTACTGTCTGGCCTACCAAAGAAAACAATCTCTAAACTACAAATGATACGGAACGCTGCATAACGAGTCCTCAATAAGACTAGACGGAGGGCATAATACCAGTGTTAAAATAACTACACTGGTTACCTGTCAGTTGTAGAATAGACTTCAAAATTATTGTATTAGTCTATAAATCTCTCCACAGTCGCGCACCAGAATACATGTCAGACATGCGTGTCAGGTACATGCCCAACAGACCACTCAGGTACTGAACTCCTGACAGTTCCAAAAGCCAGGACCAAGAGACATGGAGAGGCAGCTTTCAGTTTCTATGCCCCCAACCTCTGGAATATCTTACCAGAGTAATTAAGAAGGGCTGAAACAATGGAAATGTTTAAGCAAGATCGTAAGACTTACCTTTTCAGTCTAGCCTACAATCACTAGCCAGGACCTAGAGACACAGAAAGGCAGCCTCCAGCCTGCCTGTGAATCCTTCGTATACATTGATGTATATCCTGTTATGCACTGTGTGTATATATATACGTGTGTGTTTACAGATGCTGGTTGCCCTGCAACTGGCACGGTCTGCTTTAATATCTGTGCTGCTTTTATGGCTCTGTGTGCTACTAACCCATTTTTGCCTCCCCTCTACCTAATGCCTCTCCTTCCTATTTTCTAACCAGGTCCTGTGGATGCCCTGAGTCCGATAGAAACCCCTGTGTCTGCTGTGGATGTCCAGTACAGCCACTAACCCTGTCTTCCTCTCTCCTCTCTTGTGTCTCTCCTTCTTATACCCTAAACAGGACCTCCCTGTCTCCTGCAGGCCACCCTGTATCAGGTCCCGGAGACCCCCCCCCCTCCTTGCCAAGGTCCTCAAAAGGCTCCTGGAGAGGCCCCCTTTCTTCCTCGTGTCCAGCACCTTCCCACTCTGCGTCATCAGCTGTCCCAATCCAGCCAACCCCACCCCTTTTTTTACCCTTTTTTGTCTCACCACCCCTGCTTTGCGGCATTCTCTATGCACATGTTCTGCTAAGTGCTTACTTTGTTATGATTCACTCAAATATCATATTAGATTACAGGGATAGCTCACACATAATGGTCTACCATGTAGGCACCTTCTCTGTAACTATTTGTGCACTCTCCTGTTAGTCATGTCTCTTGTGAAGTCTTTAGCCCATGTTAACTGCTCTGTATTGTATAATATATGTTCTATGTTCTTAGCCAATAGACACATCGAGAAACATTTTTCAGGAGCTTGCTCAATCGTCTCGTTGAGAGAGGATTTTTACAGCTCACCTTTCTGGCCCCTGGGGGAAATTGTTTTTTGCTTCTGGAATATGAAGGGGTGGGACCTATACACCTTGCTGTCTAGCGTGGCAGTATCCTTTGGAGGCAATGTTTTTGTCTGAAGCTGCCTGTAAAGGAGTCTTGATTGAGACGGACTTCCAAGGAAGCAATGCGTAATGTCATGTCACTACAATACCTGTCGGTCAATCATCACTACAGTCAATAGTATTATTGACATACTACTATTATTCAGCTGTGTAACATACAGTATGAATTTATCAGATATCAAAACGAAATGCCCACAAACTGTGTTCCCAAATAAATGCTTGTCTGATACTTTAGCCTGTAGCCATCCTGTCACGAATCGTCCCAGTATTGTATAGCTTCAGATGAAGCAGCATGTTCGTTTTTAGGGGACAGGCAGCGTAGCTGCTGGAACCCTATTGTATTTGCCTATAATATTATTATTATTATTCTCCATCTTCCACTGAAGTCTAACTTCCCGTGGACAAAAAATCACCAAACTTTGCACCAGTACTATACCCAAAGTCCTCAACCTGCATCGTAGGTCAATAAACCTGAAGGTGGCGATACAGCAACAGTCTAAAGTTTAAAACTTAAAAAAAAATCATAACAAATCAGCCATAGGTGCTATCACTGTAAAACCACCACGTGAATGTAGTCCCAAGTGAGACACAATTTCATACGCTCTGACCTTGCAGGACTTTTGAAGTCCATCACTCTGATTTTTTCATAAACTGTAAAACGTCTATCTCCTCCCACATTTTTTGTTCAATTGACACCACAATTGATATACTGCATCTTCAGACTGTCCTTACCAAAGGATCCTCACAGATTTTTGAAATATGAAAAATTGAGCCCACAGCGCATCAAAACGTTTTACTGTTAACAGTTCTGTATACAGTTCCTACGAATTCTTGCCAAATCAATGTCTGATCATCCTCATAAAAAGTCGGCAACATATCCAAGATGTAGTGTGATTTCTTTCAGAATTTTATGTCAAAAAATGATTTTTTTTTCAGTATTCTGAATTATACCCTCAAACAGTCAATGGAAAAGAACATATCTAAAACTAACTCCTCCCACATTTTTTTTCCAATTGCAACCAAAATGCACACACTGCATCATCAGACAGCCCACACCAAACGATCCTGACAGGTTTTTGAAATATCAAAAACTGAGCGCATGATGCATAAAAATGTTTTACTATTAGCAATACTGTACATTGACTACAAATTCTTGCTCAATAAATGTCCAATGTTCATGAAAAATCAGGGCAAAATTGTCATGAAACGGTATTTTTTTTCAGAATTTTATCTCAAAAATTGAATTTTTAAAAATATGTTTCATTCTGTCCTCTGAAACCAACACTTCATACTGAGAAAACTACACTACCCACAATCCAACGCAAGCTCCACCAATCAGAGACATCGCTGTTGGCAACACTACCCAGCCCCCGCCGAGGATTACAATGACTAAATTCATTGATTGGCCACTGACTGAGCACACAGCTGCTGAAGTTAATGTTCAATTATTTAGAAAAGCAAACAAAACCTGTAAAAATGAATAAACATATCTCATCTCACATTTTTCAATAAATTAACACCAAACTTGCGACACTGGATCTTCAGACTGTCATTCACAAACTCATTGACCAGATTGTCATCAAAATTGAGCTTACAATGCATCAAAATGTTTTACAATACACAGTACTGTCAACAGCTTTCTCTTTCCTTTGTTGTATATGAGACTCTGATCACTTTAGCCACTCATCCACATTTTGAAGGGCATATCATCATTATATGATGCAACTTCTATTGTTATATCCTTTGTTTCAGTGTGTATACTTTAATCAACAAACATATTTTTGTGTGCTTTTACATATACCACACGTTCAGTGTTTTATGATGAAACAGATTATGACCTCTTATCATGCACCCTGGTGACTGGCTTAGTCAATTTGTGAAGCCAAACATGAGTTGTTGCTAATTAGCTCAGTGAGATAGAGGATGTTGCTTGGTGTCAGAGGTTACAAGTTCAATCCTCAACTGATGCAAAATGAACATTGGAATGTCAACTTTCTTGTTGTCTATCTATTCTCTTTCTCCCGCTTATTGCTCCTAAACTTGCCTGAAATTGCCTGGCCCCGCCTCATCGCTGCGTAGCAGCTTTACTTTTTCTTGTTCTTTTACCAACTGCTAAGACAACAATATAGTAAGCTAGTTATTTTAGCTACGTAGCTAGCTAAAGATATTGGCCCCCAAATAATTGTACATTTTGTTTAGCTATTTGTTCCAACGTTTCTGTCGAACTGTGCAGGCAGCGTCAATGGTTTTGCCCGCAGGTATCTACAGTATGTAACTAATGTAGCTAACTAACATAGCTAGCTAATGTTAGCCTAGAGAAGTGGAAAACAAACTTCAGATCAGATATATTAATGGGTTATTTTAATAAATTGGCCACATTTTGGGAATCTACATGGTTACTGTCTCACCTGAAAACATATTCAAACTTCATGAAGTGACATTAACAGTCATTGAAACACAATTGCTCTTGGTCGGAGCAGTGGAGCGGGCGCACAGGATTGTGGGATATCTTGACCAATGAAGGATACATCTGTGCTGCCTTCAAAATCTGCCCAGTCAGAGGCACCTCAGCAGGAAGCATTTTTATGAATATTCGATTGGGGCATGATAGCATAGGCAGCCTTTTATCCATTTGGGACACAGCCTATTACTTATGTCCATTTGAGGAAACAAAGGAGACTATGACTATTCAAGGATATTGAGACACATCCACTTTTTGGAGAAGATCCGACAATCATCAGAAAAAGTGAGACACATTCAGAAGCTCACCTCTGGTCATGAACCATTTAGCGATTGGACCTGTAGATGATTGAGGGTGATGTACAATGTATGTGTTTAGTACTTTCACTATGTTAAACAGCTGGCTTGCTCCTTTAGTGAAACGAGATGTGTGTGTGTGTTTGTGTGCGTGTGTGTGGGGGGGTGGGGGTAATGCTCTTAAAAGCACTCCAGCACTCGAGTTTTATTCACTGCAGTGCTCCACTTACCTGCTTCACTGGCAACCTGAGATGAGAGGGGGAAAGGAAGGCAAGGAGAAAATAAACAGCATGCCACACATGCACACACACACACACACACACACTCATGCATACATACACAGCACACACTCCTTGCAGGAATTCATGGACATTGTTTTTGAGTGAGTCAGTGTGTGTGTGTGTGTGTGTGTGTGTGTGTGTGTGTGTGTGTGTGTGTAAGTGTCTGAAAGTATTGATTGTTTTGTGGGGATTGATCAATGGAGGACCCTCTGGCTATCTGGACAAACATTTAGGGTAACTATGTACACAGACACACACACACACACACACCAGGGACGTGCACTGGATGTTAGCGCAGCACATTTTTACCTTAATTAGCAAAATATGTAATATAATTTAATAAACAAAGTAGGCTACTACGAGCCATAATTTGATAGCAAACTACCTAGCTGCATATCCTATGTTAGTATGTTGTTGTGATATTAGCCTACATTACAGTCATTTAGCAGACGCTTTTATCCAAAGTGACTTTAATGTAGGTCAGTACTACTACTTGCCAGAACTCACAAGTGCATCTCCTTTCTAAACAAGCTACTAGGAGCTATAGCAAAAGTTAAAAGCCTACAATTAAAATTGCACTGTCTGTTACTACCATTAGCCTGTATGCCCACTCATCATAGAACATTAGCTGATGGTAACAAGTAGGCCTACTTATATTAGATAGGCTGTTAATTTGTGATAACTGTAATGCTATGCTTTCCTGTCACAGAGTTTAGAGGGTGGGGGGGCTGTATATTGCCACTGTGATGAAGATGCATTACAATACAGCAATCCAGCAGAATGATGAATGGTTAAGTTAGACACCTACATACAAAATTGTACTCTTAGGGCCAAATCCACAAAAGGATTGTGCAGCTTTTGCAGCAGCAAAACCGTGCAAAGGAGACAAAAAAATAGCATCCAATCCACAAAGCACACACAAAGGGGAAAAGCATTTGAAACTGCACAGATGAGCAAATAGCTCCACAGCTGCATCAGCCTCATTTGAATGTATGTAAATTAGGTACTTCTGTGCAAAATTGCCCCAAATAAACCTTGCCTGATCCACAAAGATCATGAGCTAACTGCCACACGTGGTTAGAGAGGTACACATACCGCTTTTGAAAAGCTGGTATTAACTGCAGCAGTCAGCGCACACTCTCTCCTTCTGTCTCTCCTCAAAACCTGTGAAGTTTGAATGATATTGAATTGATATTGGATGATATTAAGGGTGAAATATACATAGAGGGGAATTTAAAAGTAAGTTCTGCCCGCTGCAATGCACAGAAACAAACAGAACTGATATTTTCTGCAAAAAAAGTGCGGTCTGTCGTTTTCATTATGATCCAATCTGTGTCCTGAAATATGGAGAAAAGCTTGAAACACTGGGGAAAGGTATGACTATATCCAAGATCTTTTATCTATATACAAGAACAAATTGCATTCAGCTGGTGGTGCAACACATACAGGCCCGGCCCCAGGATGAAATGACTGAGGGTGCTAACAAAAATAGTGAGGGGGCTAATCTTTTTCTATAGTAAAGCAGTAGATTATCATCATGCTATGCCTATTAGTGCATTTTTTCATGTGGGTGGCAATACAGTGGCTAAACAACGAGTGTCTACAAGAAGACGCAGAAGAATTTATGAACGATTATTATATCTACACAGAGATGACAAACGGCCAGACGTAGGCTAACACTGACTCCCAAAATCAAACATACAGTAGCTCAGGAAGAGCGAGGAGGAGCACTTACCTACAGTATTCAGCGTGCTGGGGGGGGGTGGGGGGGATTCCCCCACCTCTGGTTCTGATATACCCTCCTCTGATCATTAATTTTTATCGCCGGTGGGGATACGTTTTTATCCCTGCTTCTGGTCAGACTGAATATAGCTACAATTCCTGTGCCCGAAAATAGATGCCGCAATTTAGAAAAACTACTAGCTATTTCAAAAATATGTTTTACAACACGCGTTTGATTGTCATGGCAACTGTCAACCAAGTGCCTACTCTACTAGCAAGAATTAGCAATGAAACGGGGTCAACAAAGTATTTCGTCATATTTTGCTGCAAAGATTTTGGAGAATGCCCACAACGCCAGGGGTCCGTCACCAAGACTCTCTGCTAGTGCTAAACATCGGTAAGTGACAGGATGAATATTTTATTATAATACATTTATTGTTTTGGGTGATAAGCAACCAATCGTCAGCTTATGTATGTATTGCTTTTGTTTTGCTATTCTCATCCTCGATATTAGGCGATAGACAAGTCAGCGCAGCACATTGTCGCGGCTACCAATTTAGCCTCTTTTCCATGAGACCAATGCCAATATATATTTTATCTTGTGTTCCAGATTTTCTTTTCAGCCTTGCGGCCTGGCCTACCGGTGAAAGTGCGCGTGATTGTGGACCAAGATGGATCCATGCTGAATGTTAGCCTACAGATTTGTCGGGATAGATGGCGGGTGTTCAAATTTGCTAACAGTGATTTGTAACAGTGATTTGATGTAGCCTATAATGCACCTAGTGCCTACCTTTAACTAGCCTACGCATATCACTTTTTTTAATGAGGTCTTAAGGTCTATGATGAGGACGGGATAGCTCTACATTCATAGCAGTGTGATCAATAACCTAACATTGTATGGTTTGTCTTTTCTTTTAGCACTTTGTTGGGTGTATATGTTACGGTCAATGTGAGAAAACGGGGAATGTGAGCTTTTCCCGGTTATTGCGCACATTCCCCGACCTCGCGGGGAATGTAGGAGAAACATGTTCGTTTCTCACATCTCCCGGGTAATGTGCACATTCTCCGACCTTGCGGGAGATGTGAGAAATTGGTTAGTATTTCTCACATCTCCCGCAAGGTCGGGGATTGTGCACATTAACCGGGAAATGCTAGCAATTCCCGACCTTGCGGTAAATCTAGCAAAGTCCAGCCGTATGCAAAACCTCTGCGCAGCCGGGTGGTGGGAGAGGGCTCGTGCGCTTAGAACGAGAGGCGCTTGACATTTTGCCCATGGTTTTCGAATACATAGCATCAATTGCATTAATGGAAACATTAAATTGGGTCTAATTATACATGTGTTGAAAGTTAAGATAATTAGCCTACAAGCCGCGAGGCTACGCAACACAATAAGCAAAACAATCTCACTGTTTCACTCGTCCCACTCCTCTGTTTCACTCGCCCCGCACGGCAGGGACAAGAGAAACGATGCACATCTTCTGTTCTCGGCCGTCTTGAATTGAACTGTTACACCACAGAACCAAACTTACAACTAATAGGTTAGTAAAGGACATGTACAAGTTGTTTGTCATCATCAAAAAATGTAATCTCCATCTTTATTAATTTCTGTGTAAATCTGATCAAACCAAAAAGTGTTTCATTCGTCCCGGTCCTCCCCTACAGTTAATAACAGTCTGTGGTCTACCTTGAACAGTAATATAGCCTATGCTGCACACAGTGTGAGTAGTATTAGGAGGATAGGCCTACACTGGTGATCAAGTTAACAAACGCAAAATGAAAATCGCAACAACAGGAAGGTGGGAACCTCCAAAGGAACCCTACACGTTAGCTAGCCGAAAGAAAGACGAAAAATCTCTCCCAGGTGTGCGCCAGTAACGTTAGCCCAACTACCGTGGGTGCCTCTTATGGTGCACGCCCTCTGAGGCGTC
Source organism: Borostomias antarcticus (assembly GCF_949987555.1). Classification (NCBI taxonomy): domain Eukaryota; kingdom Metazoa; phylum Chordata; class Actinopteri; order Stomiiformes; family Stomiidae; genus Borostomias; species Borostomias antarcticus. The sequence goes on along the minus strand of NC_140234.1, from coordinate 44,287,053 downwards.
ACATAAGCCCTCTCCCACCACCCGGCTGCGCAGAGGTTTTGCATACGGTTGCGCTTTCCTAGATTTACCGCAAGGTCGGGAATTGCTAGCATTTCCCGGTTAATGTGCACAATCCCCTACCTTGCGGGAGATGTGAGAAATACTAACCAATTTCTCACATCTCCCGCAAGGTCGGAGAATGTGCACATTACCCGGGAGATGTGAGAAACGAACATGTTTCTCCTACATTCCCCGCGAGGTCGGGGAATGTGCGCAATAACCGGGAAAAGCTCACATTCCCCGTTTTCTCACATTGACCGTAACATATATATAAGAATACAATAAGGCCACATTTACACTGCCTGGTTGAAGTGACCCAATTCCATTTTTTTTGCTCATATGTGGCACGTCTCTGATATGTATTACGCACGTGTTAGCAGGAACAAATCACATAGAATTGGATATTCTCAGATCCGTTTCAGGCCTCAATCATATGTGGAAATAAATCAGATATGAATCAGACATCAGCTAATGCGACTGTCGTCTAAGCGGACAGAATGGATATTCCCTGTCATTGCGATTGTGGTTATATCATTATTCCAAAACAAACGTAACAACGAAATACAAACCGTTATACTGAAATGTGGGTTTCAGTTCCAAAACAAACAAAATTATATTACGGCCCAATTTTGCGTTGGCCAATGTAGGTTGAAAAAACGAAACCTGAATGGCCGCCAGGTACATGGATCTATCACGTTTCATGCAGCTCTCTCCCTCTTTCTCTGACTGAAACTTCACTTCCCTGTCATTTCCATTTTGTGGATTGCTAGAGTAACAGTAAAATATGAAAAATAGAATTAGGGCCAAAAGTCCTATTTACAACCACGAAAAGCAAGCAAGGCTGAACCAAGTGATGTGTTTTATCTATCCTCTCCATTTAGTACCCCCCCCCCCCCCCCGGATCTTATGTATTATAGCTACAGTATGTACATAGCTCACCCATGCCCCCCCCCCTCCCCACACACGTTATTGTGTTTAGTGTTAATTTGTGTTTAGTGTTAATTTTATTTACATTTGTAAATTGTAATTGAGTACTAGAGTACACTGTACATTACCGTACATGTGACGAATGAAATTAATCTTAATCTTAATTGAGAAAACTTCTCTAGGAATATTTTATTCAAGCTTCAGTGCTCAGCTCTGGATTTCAGGATTGGATGGAGAGTGGTGTGTGCATTTGTGTGTGTGTGTGTGTGTGTGTTTGCCTCGAAAGATTCAGATAAGGCGATCATAAAATGAGATGGCGGCACTTTCATAGGTCATAAAAGATAAATGTGCATGAATGCATGGTCCTCCACGGGGTTTCACCCACAGGAACGATCTCATACTCTCATCTCTCCCCAACGGTCCCTCTCACACCGTGGGCTGATATTACTGTAGCTTTGAGGTATTAGTTCCTCCTGTCAGTCAGTCACACACACACGCACACACACACACACACACACACACATAGATAACCTAATCCCGGGTGCTGGAATTTCACAGGTACATTTCTATAGGATTGCACCAGGAGGCAAAATTGCATACATGCAACTTGGGAGAAAACCTTTTAAATGCTGTGGGGGATTAAATCATACAGCCAAGCCCAGATCAAATATCTGATTGTTCAGCCTACTTCAAGGTGAAGCATGCACACACACACACACGCACACACACGCACACTATGAGGGAAACGGGGCGTATAGATTGATGCATCTCACTTTTTCTGCCTACAGTTGATGGCTATCTGTTGCATCAATATCAAGCCCTCATGTTATTGCTCTCTGACGTCAACCCCATCATGCCCATATCGTCTATCACTCTGCCTCTCTTTCATTTAATTCCAACTCTAAATTGCTTAAGATCCAATCACACTCTCGTCCAAAGCCCAGTCCTCTTTAGATGAGTTGGGTTTTAAAGCATGTATCTTGATACTGGTGAAGGAGGCGGAGGAGGAGAAAGCTAGGTATAGGATCCCACAAGCGCGGGGTTTGGTTCTTATTACAGGTGCAAGGCTTTAGCAATGAGCACATGCTCACACACATACACATACAGTATGGAGCCTGTAACTGAGCATCAATGTATCTTCCGACTCAGACAGCCTCTACACCCTTAGGTCATTAATCTCCATCTTCCTAGTAAAATAAGTGTGGTTTGGAAAAGACTATTATAAACACATATGATTGTAAAACCTGGTTTAGATCCAAGTTGGGGTTGTTGTAAAGGTGTGTGTAATAAACAGGATATTGGCTGTAAAGGCAGCAGTACTGTCCACAGGTTGGTTGATTGATCTTTAACTGGAGCTGGAATTAAAGAGCCTTGGGAATCCACATCTAGGTGACTTCTTTTATTTTGATCTATTATTTCAAAGTGTGATCTCTGTGACATTAGTTTCTTTTTCGATTGCTTAAGCATGATTTTGAAAATAGAGCCTGGTTTTTCAAAACACTACATGCAGTTAGCACAACCACACACCCATTTAGCAGAACACCTCAGATATTTTGCAAAATGAAACACTTTTGTAAAAACTATACACTTATTTATAAAAAACATATTTTGTTACCATATGAAACACACACGGTTCATATGACTTAATTATGTTTGAACCAGTTCCACACTGCTGTGCTTAACCTAAAACACTTTTAGCAATTCTACTTATCAGTGATTAGAGCTCTGCAAGTGAAGTACACAGAGAAAGTGCAAATATACAATAAATTCACCAAACACTACACAAGACCAAGGCTGCAGACTGATGAAAATATAATTTATTTCTCTCCATATACCCACATCAGTCATCAGTCAACATGTCAACATGGACAATCAGAACAAAAGATGTCCCAGTTTTCATACCGTAGGGTGCTGTAAGCTCAGCAAATATCAGACAAACATAAAATACTGTATCCAGTACAGGTGACAATTACAGTAAAAAATTAATAAATTAATAAATTCATCTGAAAAAAGAAAATACAGTACAGAAAATACTAGACATTATCTCTTCGCCTAGCTGAATCTGCCCCAGAGAATTTCATCATCACAGGTGATATCCTCATTGGCAAGACAACCTGGGAAGAACCGTCTTGTATGTCGAAGTCACCCTTGCACAGCTGCTGCGGCAATTTGGTCACAGGCCTCCTCCATGGTCTGAATGAGGGGTACCTGACCCTGGGTGTGATAGGTTGATGCACGCACATTCGAACGGATAGTTACAGGTGCTCGGCTAAAACATGACATGAGTTAAGAATAGAAGTCTGCACACTGTCTTAATGCTCCCAAGGGTGAATTTAATGGCACAACGTTTTGGCCGATGTGGCCTTCGTCAGGTGCAATACCATTACCATATTACCAGGTATTGTCTCCTGGACGAGCCCCCAAGAGAAGCTGAGTACAGTCATCGGTTGGCTATGCATAAACTGGAGATGGAAACGGAGGTGAAACTGAAGGAATTGGAGTTAGCGGCCGCTGCTGCACCTGCCAGTTTTGTTCCCTCTAGTCCTGCTAAGGTAGCCGATTCCTCTATGTTCGGTGGGGGGGTTTAATGGGAGTAAACATATAGCCCTTGTACTTCAATTTCGTGATGAAATAGAGTTGTATTTTAATGCATATGAGCGAGTTGCTACCTCTCTGCAGTGGCCTAAAGAGGTCTGGGCTATATTGCTCCAGTGCAAATTGACAGAGAAAGCACAAGAAATGTTGTCCTCTCTGTCTCTGGAAGACAGTCTGTCCTATGAGGTGCTAAAGAAAGCTGTGCTCCGCGCCTATGAATTAGTGCCTGAGGCATATAGGCAAAAGTTTAGAGCGCACAAAAAGTTGTCTGGCAAAACCTTCGTTGAGTTCGCCCGTGAAAAGGAGATTCAGTTTAATCGATGGTTTAAAGCCAGTAATGTTAATTCTTGTTCTTATTCCTAAAAATGATGAAGTTGGATTTTTTTGACATTGAGTGATAACTTATTTAGCTGAAACCAATGATCAAATTGACTGAGTCCCAAATTTGCTTTATCAATAAGAGAATCAAGATTCTTGTCAGTGACAAAGAGATTTGTGTCATCAGCGAACAGTATAGGTGATAATAAACTTGATGCATTTGTAAGGTCATTAAAGGACCTTTAACATATATGAAGAACAAGGGTCCTAAAATGGACCCTTGTGGAACACCACATCATAATACAGCCAGCTGTGATTGGTTAGCATTAAAAACAACAATTTGCTCTCTGATGATTAGATACTTTTCAACCCATTGTAAAACCTTTTTTTTTTTTTTTTTTTTTTAAACATGACATTTTTGATAACAGAATGTCATGATTCACTGTATCAAAAGCCTTAGATAAATCTAAAAAAAGAATGCCAAAGGTGTATTCATTTTCATCCAGAGCAGCTGTGATTTTTTCTCTGAGGTGCAGAAGGGCCATATATGTAAAATAATTATTTCTAAAACCATATTGATTTTCAAACAAAATATTGTTGGCATCTAGATCAAAATTATACTGTATACCAGCTTCTCAAGAATTTTCAAAAAACAAGGTAGTATCGATATAGGACGATAATTTTAGAAAACTGATGGGTCTTCTTCTTTAAACAAGGGGAATAGCCTTGGCGACTTTGAAGGCTGCTGGGATAATATCCGATTCAAGTGACATGTAAAAAAAATAATGATAAAGGATCGATAATTAAGGATGCAACCTTTTTGATCAGAGAGGCTGGGATTTTATCATGTCCAGGAGAGGAGCTTTTGAGGTTCACAATGATGTCAAGTACTTCAGAAGTCTTTACAGACTCAAAAACATTTAACGAAGCATACTCTTTTCTAATAAAGTCAGTGGGAGAACCACCAACATTGGCAATATGTTTTTCAAGACATGGTCCCACAATCATGAAAAATGCATTAAATTTATTCGCGATTAGGGATGGCTCTGTTATCTTTACTTCCCCATCCTGAAATTCAGTTGGGGGTGGAGTAGAAGAGTCTCACATTCTTTCAGGGTATCCCATGTAGATTTAATATCATTGGCAGAGCTAGTGAATTGGTCGCTATAGTACTCCCTTTTGGCATTTCTGAGAAGATGGTTGTATTTGTTTCTGTATGTCTTGTATGTCACACAGTTTAAAGGAGAAGGACTTCGTAGACATTTTTTATATAATTTATTTTTCTTTACAGCAGACTTCCTAGGTTCAGTAGTAAACCATGGTTTGTTCAAGTTTGCATTTTTTTGTCATTGATAGTAATAAGAGGAAAACAATGGTCAAAAGCAGAATAAAGCTTGGTAGAAAATAATATTATAAGCTGTATTTACATTCTGTGCCTCATAAACTGCTTCCCAGGACAATTTACCCAACGCCTCTCTGAAGTTGTTACTATTTTTTATCATTGAACCTTCGAAATTAGGATTTTGGGGGTTTTGCTGTAGTTGTCTTGCTATGCAGAATAGAGAATTGAAAAACAGGCATATGATCTGAGATATATAAAGAATGCAAGATTTTACAACAGCAGATACCGCGTTTATGTGCACGAATTTGTCACGTAGAGTGGATGATGCAACACCTACAGATGTGGGAACATAAGAATGTAACTTGACCCGCGGTATTCTAACAGGCGCTTTACGGCATTCCGCAACACCGCTCGCCTGCCCATAGGGGCGCAGTAATACCACTCATTGATCCATTGCTGTAGCTCATCTCGCACATAAGATGAGCCTACCGTTCTCAAACTCCTTGTTCTCTGTCTGGTTGTAATTTAATTATTACGAACAAAGCCTATCTATTTATAGTTTCTATCTCTGTAACTGTCGCCGGGTCTATATCTGTTAACTGTCGGGACAAGTAGAAGTTTAATACATTAGGCTAACTGAGTGTTCTGATATGGAACATGGCATCAGGACGAGTAAGATGGCTAACGGAGATGACCAGAGATGTGTTTGAAATGGTTCACTCACTCCCTATTCCCTATTACCATGGATGTATTGAGTGTGACTCATAGTGAACTACATGGGGAATGATTTAACAGTTTTGGGACACTACATGGAATGTAACTGCGTAAGATATTCATGACTCAAACAAGCAGACGTGCCGATCACTGATGGCAGCAGGTTGAAATATCAGGTAGTATTCAGGTACCATGTTTAGTTGAATGATAAATCCCATATAAATGGTTGAAATTCTAATGATGTGCAAGTGTGATTTTGTCAACTTTGCTGTCTGCTAATAGCAGGCTGTGAAGCTGCACGATAAGACCGTGATAGCAAGTTAGCTCACGACAGCAGCTTCCATAATATTAACGGTAGCTGTCGGTGGCTAAAAAGCAGATAGCTTACTTTACAACGATGATTCCTGTAGCTATTTTGATTTTGATGCTATTAGTTCAACTTCTGTTTCTCGGGCAGGAACGGAGACGAACTCGCATTAGCAGCAAAGCAGCTAGAGGAATGATCTTAACATTAGCTAACTGCTTGAGCTTCTGATAGCTACCGTCTTCTTCACTTCTTCGGTAAAACATGACACCGTTGTGTTGTGGTATTGTGGAGGGCTTAGGCAGAAGCAGGAAGAGAAACCACTTTTGCCCCATATAAGTAAAATAATGGTCTCATAAGCATTTTTCGATTGTAAAATTGTGTTCACTTGTTTTAGTTTGCAAACATATGCAATTTTCTTAGCATATCTACTGGCTACATGATAACATAGCTTTCAAGTTTCGTGCGAGCAACCCTACTAACACAGTGGGTTGCAGCAACGTTGCACATAAGTTGTACTTAGGTAAGTTGCAACGTTACCATCAGGCGATGTTGTGACAACGTCCATCTATGGTCGAAAATAACTTTACCCTCCTAAGTCTAATTAGACTTTACTGCAACGTTGCAGAAACATTGGCAACATGGGTCCCTGCAACGTCATTACATAACGTGAGAGTAACGTTGTATTACAGTCCTATTAGGCTAGCAATCGGGCTATCCCGTGACATCACTGCTTGCTGGTTCACAGTTAAAGTAGGCGGTTCTTTGCCAAACTGCTCCTGTATTATTATTATTTTTTAAATTTTCGCTTATATCCTTCATATTGTACTGTATGTTGAGGTTAATAACTCATCTTAGAAATGTTATTGATTGTATATTTCCCTGTTTGTTATAAATTGAATGCTTTTTCATTTATTAAAAAAAATTCTAACTTTTCGGTGTCGACCAAGATATCAATTTTCAAAAGACGTGTCGAGAAAACCCATTCATTCTCTCGGCATTATGGAACGCTACCACTAGGGGGCGATGAGATTACTTTCCCTCCCTATAGATGGGTTCGCCGCCTACGTCACAGCAGAGCGAGCACGCAGCCTCTAGGCAGAAAAGGCAAACGAACTCGCCACGGTAGCCAGGAGCACCGTTTCATGTAGCTAATTATGCCTCAAAGCTGCTGTGCTGTGAACTTTACAAACAGAAAAGAACAAGATGATGGCCTCAGATTCTTCATCATCCCCTCGAGATGTCACCCTTTTCAGAGGAACCACCGAAAGCTGTGGTTTAAAGCCATAAAGAGAACAGATTGGGGACCAACAAACACTTTTTTAAACAATAACAATAGCTACCGTATCTAGTTCCACTTCCTGAATCCCCTCTGCGGATTGATCTACATATCTACAACGGTCTCGACAATACAAGTCAATGGATTTCATAAAATGATCAAGTGTCGGGTGGCTTCCAAAACATACACGGCAAATGAAAATATGTCCGCATTTGACGCTTGCCGGGTGTTAATTTGGAACCCCGGTTACAGAGATACATACTGTAGATTGATAGGCTATGTTCGTAATGTCACGGCCAGATACCACCCGAGAATCATTAATGCGAACTCGGTAGTCTAGGGGTTACCTCGGACTAGAAACTGAGCCGTGCACTCTAAGCTCCGGTCTGTCATCGGCGTGGAATATATTGTACCTGAACAGGTTGGCTTAGGCGGGTCCTACCTGGACGCAGTAGGCTACTGACGGTCGCTCCAGTAATCGATCCAAGCCTTCTTGGGAGGGCAGCCTGGCTTCCATAAGCGGCCAGCCCAATCCTTGGGTTGCTACTTGTGATAGTAAAATAACTGATCTAGTCAAAAGGATTTACCAAGATTCGTTCAAAAGGTTAAGTCTGGTTTATTGTGAAAAGCATACGAGCGCAAGGACTTCCTGAAAACGCAACAAGGGTGGTTTAGTCAGCGAAGTGAGCCTTCAGCCTCTTGGGCTCACTTTTATTCAAGCAAAACACAGGTATGGTGCTTCCAGGATGTGATTGGCTAATCTATTGTACGTCATATGAAATGGCAGGCGTGGCCAAGAGTACAGACATATGACATGAGAAAAAGGGCGGCAATTGGGAACAAAGGATGGTTATTCTATTGTAGACAGATGGCCTCTCTGGAAGCCATTTTGAATGTTAGCACAGCTATGTGAATATTTGGGGGAGGTGATGAATTACAAAAGGAGTGAGAGGACAAAGGTTTAGGGTGTTTGGATGTAAATTCCTGAACATACTCTCAGTGTAGCGCGAAGAGCCACCGAAGCGGCTAACGAAACAACGGACACAGGATCTCTACAGGGTTCAGTCACGGTCTTAATCAATGTCCTCAGTGAAAGGTTTGGCTTCCCGGCGAGACGCTGGATCCACGGGGGCCTTCTCTTCCGTCTCCTGCCGGGTTAAGTTCAAACCCTCCCCGAGTCAGACCCGCCCCTAAGCCTCTTCAGACCAATCACCATCCCACACAATGACAGACACAGAGACTAGACGGATCCGACCGTGACAGTAATAACTAAATTACAACCAGACGGAGGACAAGGACTTTGAGAACAAGGTAAACTCATCTAATGTGCCAGATGAGGCTACAGCAATGGGTTAATGAGTAGTATTACTCCTCCCTTTATGGGCATGAGAGCGGTGCTGTGGAATGCCGCAGACGGTGCGTTGAGATCCTGCGGGTGAGATTCCCCCAAGGGCTCACTACTGTACACACACACAGATACACACGCATGTTGGCGGAACAAGATGGCTGAATGGCAGGACGCTACGTTTCCCATAGAGAGAAATAATGAACAGGTGTCCAGGGACTGAAAGCAAGGAAGAATGTGTTTGTGTGTATCGGTATGTGTGTGTGGATGGGTGTGTGTGTGTGTGTATTCATATGTTTTATACAGTATTTATTGATGCTTCTACAACGGAGAGTTTGGATACTTGATTCTGATTGGCTAGCAGCAGTGGTAAAATACTCTGTAACCCACTGCTGCGACCGCATACAAATTTGTATTAATGCGCCGTCAATCTCATTGACGAGGCCATTGATAAAATCAAGCGGTAGGCTATGCTTTGCGTAGCAACCACTCGCAGCAACCTCGCCTTTTTCGTAACCTATTACAAAAACGCACTCATCAGTCCGACTCCAACACTTCCCCTACCAGCAAAAGCGAGTGCTCTGGAGAGCTGTTTTAAGCGCTTGTTTGGGATTCGCGAGAAGACCTATTAAGATTCCCCTGGTGTGCGCGACGCAGCCCGATTTGGGAAACCGGTTAGGATGATTAATAACTGCACCATGACTGTAAATATTCAAATAAACGTGAACCACCCGAATTATGCCTTAAAGTTTATGCGAACAAGGCCAACCCAAATAGGCGAGATAGCCTATGTTGCCTGGCAACCATTTAATTCAGAACTATAGCCTATCGCGGAAGATTTTGTAAATACTAAAATGATAAGAATGATCAGTAAATAAATTATTGAATGTTACTACTGAGTGTTTTTTGTGAATATATAATATATATTATATATGTAGTAACCGTTGTAGAAAAGCAATTGACCACTCGAGGCAGTGGGTTACAGGGGATTTTACCACAGCTCCGCTATCGCGTCGGGCCTAACAACGCCCCGTAGCTGTGGTAAAATCCCCTGTAACCCACTGCCTCGAGTGGTCATTTGCTTAAATAACTTGCCCTCAGTTGTCTGTTTATTACTCAGCTATATATAAAGTATTCAACAATACATTATTTTACAAAAGGGGAGGGGGCTTTCCATTCAAACCAAAACACTTCCACAATAGTGCAAAACAAAAGAAAAAGAGCCATAAAACATGTCTGAGAGCTGAGATTAACAACACCTGCATTCTGATGGTCGTACTGCAGGTGGATGAGATTGATAGCTTTTTATTAGATTATTATTCACCACTCATCTCCATGCCTATTCAAGCACGCCCGCAGACACACACACACATTTGCAGACTCACTATGTGTGCCTCTCTCTCTCTCTCTCTCTCTCTCTCTCTCTCTCTCTCACACACACATACACACAAATATGCATACAAATGTTATTCTAGAATTTGCACAGCTATCGCATCACACCTGCTCGGCCTCCAATGGCTGATCAAAGTCTTTATTTCATCCAGCCACCACTGCCAGCACTCCAAAACCAGGCACACTTCCCAAATGCTATGGGCAGAAATCAAGGCTGGCCAGTGTGTGTGTGTGTGTGTGTGTGTGTGTGAGTGTGTGTGTGTGTGTGTGTGTGTGTGAGAGAGAGAGAGAGAGAGTATGTATGATTATGTGCACAAGGTAAGGTTACAGATGTCTTTATCATTAGTGCTCTACGGCTCTATGGTGATTAATATTTAACATATAGGCAGGTTTTTCACTAGACATGGCTGCGTTTGCGGAACAAAGGGTTACTGTACTGTAGGTGTCCAGTTTAAATTATAGATGTGGATTGTCTCCAGTTTAATGATCGCAGGCCAGGTAGGGGACAGTCAACGTATCCCATTGTGTGATTATCTTTTTAAACATTTATCGACTGGTTGAGATCACAGATGCACAGAGCATGGGGTTGTTTTGAAGGCCTGGTGAGATGTAGAATAGATGATTAGGTGTTAGTATCGTCTCTCACCTTGCTTTCGGAGAAGGGGTTTAGCTAGTACTGGACTATCAGCACAATTGCGTGAACCATTTTGAAGGTTGGGCGTGGCTTTATTGGTCGTCACTTTTAGGGAGGATGACTAAACCAGAACGTCCTATTGAATGATGACAAAGTTGAGTAATTAGTTAAAGCAAAATCACTTAAAGGCCCTACGAGGAGTTTCGGGAAGCGGAAGTGTTTTCTGCCTAAAAAGACCACATTTCCCATGAGCCTCCCCGCACACTGTCGTAAACCTTAGCTACCTGAGCCGGGTGTTTTGAAGACTGAACAATGGCCACCGACGAGGTTATTACATAGGTCTTACTAGTAACGTTACTTTTGACAATATATAACGGTATATATATGCTCGCGCTCTCTTGACGGCGATGTAGGCTACTGCAGTAAATCGTTTCGTCATTCCAAGGAAGTTCTGAATGATCCGACCACAAAATAATAATCTAAAAATAAACTACATACAAGAAACAACATTTGTCGAAAATGGACACATAAACAAGTGTGGGTAATGTAGATTCACCCACATTAAAATGAGACTGTGAGAGAGGGAGATAGGTCTTTTGGGGATAAGACAGGATTTGTCAACCATGTCCTGAGAGTCCATGTATGAACGGTTGATGCCATTTTAATTCTTAGTTCTTTGTTAAAGAGCTTTGGGGACTATAAAACTATGTTGTTTCTGACCAATTAGCAGGGCAGGTAAAGTCAGAGATACTGCTAAGTAATTTTCTAAGGCTTAAGACATTTAAAACTACAGTTGTGCTTTTGATATAGATAATAATTGTGCAAACTTTAGTGTGTTTAGTGTGTTTTTTGTTTATACCCACTTAGTCAATGTATAAATGTATACTGATATACACAGTATACAATTACACAAAACAGGAAAATATTAAGATTAATATTTTGAGCGGAATTGGAGCTGTAGAGTTTTCAGTTGTCTAGTCACAAATTGTTTGTTTGATTGATTGATTGATTGATTGATTAATTGATTGAATTGAAGGGGGAGAAGCTGTTTTTATGGCGTGGGTTCTTGGTGGACAGCAGAGGGGAGTGGTACAAAGAGTAGGTCGGGGTGGGAGGGGTCAGCCACGACCTTTCTATCCTGCTTCAGGGGCCTGGAAGGAAGGCAGGGCCTGGAGGGAAGGCAGGTTGCAGCCGATCGCCTTCTCAGCAGAGCGGATGATGCTCTGCAGTTTGGCCTGGTCTTTGCCTGTAGCAGTGGAGTACCAGATGGTGATGGAGGAGGTGAGGATGGACTCCATGATGGAGGTGTAGAAGAGTACCATCGTTTTCTTTGGCAGATTGAATTTCTTCAGCTGCCGCAAGAAGTATATCCTCTGCTGTGCCTTCTAGGTGAGGGAGCTGATGTTTGGCTCCCACTTGAGGTCCCGGAAGATGACAGTGCCCAGGAAGCTGAAGGAGTCCATGGTGGAACCTGGGGAGTCGTTCAGGGTTCTTCCAGAAATCTACAACCATCTCCACTGTCTTAAGAGTGTTGAGTTCCAGGTTGTTTGGCCACATCAGGACAGTAGCTGGTTGGTCTCCTGTCTGTAGGCGTATTTGTCTCCCTCAGAGATGAGTCCAATGAGGGTGGTGTCTTATATTAGTTATAGTAAACAATAACAAACAAATAATTCATTTTTATTGTGATTCATGTGAATGTACCCTAGAATGTACCCTAGTAAAATGTTAACATAACTATGAATGTAATAGGCAAGGAAAGTGTAGATAATCTTGGTACTGATGAGTCAGTTGGCCATGGACACCTGCTCCCCTTACATGCACACATGCCTTCTACCTATGGGTTACCAATCAATAAATGAGTTTCTAATTACTCCAATCCCCTTCACATTCAAATCAATCCCTTCACAACAGGCTGACGAGAGCTGGAAGGAGGAGTAAGACTAGGCTGAAGACATGATCATGGAACGGGAAGGAAGAGGAGGGGAAATTGATAGATCTCACTGATGAAGGTAGTGAAGGAAGTCATTGAAGGAAGACCAGCTAAGAGGATGGCGGGCTCAGGAAATAATTTCAATCTGGGCTCATCAGTGTGGGTATGTGTGTGTGGGTGGGTGTGTGTTTGTGTGTAGATGTGCGTATGTGTGTGTGTGATCTATGTTCATCAGAGTGATTTACTGCCCTCCTGACCATTGCAGATAGTGCTGATCTGTATTAAGGCATAGGTAAGTAAGTAAGTAAACTTTATTTATATAGCGCTCTTCACAGCACAAATTCACAGAGTGCTTTACAGTAATATGTTAAAATCAAACATAAAATATGCAATCCAAAAACGTATTAAAACGAGAAACAAAAACATTGCAAGCAGCAAAAAGTATCAATTATAAATTACCAAAGGCCTGACTGAACAAATGTGTCTTTAGTTGTTTTTTGAACATGCGTTCAGAAGGTGCAACTCTCAGGTCCTAGGGAAGAACATTCCAGAGCCTTGGGGCCACCGCCTCAAAGGCTCTATCACCCTCGCTTTTTAGTCTGGTCCGGGGCACTGCCAGGAGGCCCTGGTTGGACGACCTCAGAGACGACTCAGGGAGTAGGGATGGAGAAGCTCTGAGATGTAGGTTGGGGTCTGTCCGTGGAGAGCTCTGAAGGTGAAAACCAGGACTTTGAACTGGATCCGGAGGTGTACTGGGAGCCAGTGCAGAGAGGCCAGGATTGGGGTGATGTGGCATGTCTTCTTTGACCTGGTGAGAAATCTTTCAGCAGCATTTTGGACTAGCTGAAGTTGTTCCACAGAGGATTTGTTGAGGCAGGTAAACAGTGAATTGCAGTTATCAAGTCATGATGAGATAAAAGCATGGACAGACATTTCTAATTCAGTATATGATACAATGGACCGAAGTTTGGCAATATTTCTGAGATGAAAAAAACAGAAGCGAGTTAGGGATTGGACATGTTTGTCCAAGTGCATGGCTTTATCAAAAAAGACACCCACATTTCTTAAAAAAGGCCTAACATTTCCACTGTGGAGGCAGGGTTGTCGTTTGCAATGTTAAGTACTTCAGTTTTGGTGGCATGGAGTTGGTGGAAGTTATTCGCTGCAGCCGTGTTTTTGGAGCCGAGTTGCTGGATCGCTGCAGCCGTGATATTTTTTGAGACATGTTTTTGAACCTCGTCTGTGACTTCAAGTTCGCGGTCTGAAAATGGTATCTTTCTTTTTCTGTCTGCCATCATCCAATGATACGCATACAAGTTGTATGCGCTGTATGCACAGTATTTATAGTCATTTCCTATATCAGCAGCAAATTGCAATCAGCTGCAAACACCGAATGGGCGGGTTTGTGCTGGGATATTATTAGTGCAATGTCTTTAGTGAGTAGGTTTTTACAACGGGGCACATAGCTGGAGCAACTGACGCGCAATGTAATGGTGCAATTAACGGCCGCAATTCCGCTTTAGTGAATTCGCCCCTCAGTAACATTGAGGAAATTCACAGCAAATGTCTCCAAACTATTATTTATATATGAACGTTAAAGTCGCCAATCATGAGGATTCTATCCAGGCGTATTATGGAAGCTAGAAAGTCACCAAACTCTGCTAAGAACTAACTATTTCTATATTTAGGGGCGATAAATTAAAACACAATAGAAGGGATTCAAGTGCCAAATTTTATTCATAAGAACGTCAAAGGATGAGTAGGATCCAGAGTTCACCGTCCGCGAGGAGAAACTCTGGTAGACCATAGCCAGTCCTCCTCCTCGGCCTGAAGATCTAGGGGTGCAGGAATAATCTCAGCTCGGGGGGCAGAGTTAAATTAAAGGAGCAAATTCGTCTGCTATCTGCCAGGTTTCCGAAATCATCAGTCTTTGGATGTAAAAAAGTCATTCAGGTAGAACGATTTGTTCGCTATAGATCTAGCATTTAGTAATCCGAAAGAGATGGTGTCGGAGCCGACTCTACCGAACATTGAGGCTCGAGGCAGAGGCCGCAGACACCCAGGCCGGTTCCCAGCTCGCCTACATGCAGGCACTGAAGCCCCACTTCTGTGTTTTTGGAGCCGAGTTGCTGGATCGCTGGTTCTGGACTGTGGACATGCAGGAATCCAAGCCACACTCATGTGTTGTTTGAAGCGAGTCGCTGGATCGCTGGTTCTGGACCGTGGACACGCAGGCACCCAAGCCACTCTCGTGTGCGGTTGCCGATGGATCACAGGGCCGAAAGCCAGTAGTTGCGAGGAAAACGCCGGGAGGATGCGTCAGAGGCAGGATAGCCTCACGCCGGAGCCAAAGGCCGTGGAGATGGAATGGCGCAGGGACAGCGGGCTGCCTCGAGTTAGCTTGCAAAGCTTCACTACGGCTCCGGCTCATCTACCTCGTCTCCTAGCTCACCTCATCCGGGGACAGCAACAGGACGGAGCCCAGGTAGTCCCAGAGACCTCGAAACGCAGAGTCTGGTGGGAGCTCCATTGTTCAGACTGATGAGACAAAGAAATCGCCACCGAGGCACGGATGTCCAGCAAGGTATGTCGATCATATTTAATCACCGGTATTGCACTACTCACACACAGCGATGAACATACAAACAGAAAGAACAGAACAAAGATCCAGCTCAGATGACAAGCTTCCGACATAAGCGTGGCCATCTTGTCTGGAGCTCAGGTGGTGGCATGGTGGTAAAGGGGGGTCACTTGGGTTTTCATGGGACGAGCGCTGTGTGATCAAAGGGTTGGATTACAGAATGACGCTTCCTCATTGTAAATGCATCTCCTTTTCTGTCTGTCTTTACTTATAATTTCAATGGAAACTGTTTGCCGAACCCATCATTCATCCTTGCTAACAAGAGCCCATGGAGACAGGTGGCTATTAGGCCTGCTAAATTATGAATTTGGTTTGTCATACTGACTGTCTCCTGCTAGAAATAAATTATGGTTGTGTCAATGTGAGCGCAGTTTTCTATGTACAAATGAGGTTTGCAGTGTAAAAAGTCCAAGTGTGTGTGCAGTTGTGTATGTGTGTGTGTGTGCGCGCATGTGAGTGGGTTTATACATGTGTGTGCATGTGTGCGTGCGCATGCTTTCATGTCTGTCTAAGGTGTCAACAGCAATTAGACAGTTACTTCGCTCCTCTCATGTGGGCAGTGTGATTGTGTCTAATAAAGACAACTGAGTTGACAGCACAGAACTGGTCTCAAACCATCAGACAAATGATTTTCAGACATGTAATGTACGCACGCACACACACACACTCGCACACACACAAACCACCTGAGGATCACGCACACACATAAACCAAAAAGACAGAGACAATCAAACCGTCAGATATGAGTAATGTGACATCAGAAACAAGAGAGCATGGAACCTCCTAAAAAATAAACTATAGTTCAACTGACATGTATCCAACAGTCAGTGTCCTCATTCCTCCATTTCCCTGAAGAGCAGAGGACAGGAGGGAGAGAAAGAGAGAAGACAGAGTTCTTAGAAACATCTAGGCCCGTAGGCAGTCTGATTCATCATGTTCTCTCTTCCTCCCCTCTCTCTCTCTCATCCCTCCCTCATCTTTGCTCCTCGTGCCTTTGTCGATTTACAACCTTTAATTATCCCCGACAAAACAAACAATCTAACCCGAGGAGAAACAAACTCCATCCCTGTCGTTTACACTTTTCACTCCAATTTCCTCCGCAAATTACTCCGTTGTAATTAGTGGTGATAAAAAAACAAGAATGCTATCACTGCAATACACACAATTCACGTTTCAAGCTCAGATAGCACCGCTTCATCTTTTTTTTTATATTACAGAGGGAATATTTTTGAATTAAATGGTAATTCCGCATTTCAATACCACAAGCAATCTGTCAGCTAAATTTCATCCAGGGGTGTGGGGGGGGGGGGGGGGGGTTGCTGTGGTTGGAGCGTTCACACATGCATGCAGCAGTTGCTCACATCGGTCAACCCTGACCTCAGCGGTTATGTCTGGCCCGCCCGCCGCCCACTCCCTCACCATGGAAACGTCAATCACAGGGTTACCGTGGCAAGGAGGTTACCAGCTGTCTTTCAGTTATGTACCCTCTGCTACCCTCTCTCTCTCTCTCTCTCTCTCTCTCAATTCAATTCAATATGCTTTATTGGCATGAATGTCAGGTGAACAATATTGCTAAAGCGTCAAGGATAATACAATTCAATAATGACATGAGAATACAATTAATAAAGTAAACTAACAGATAAATAGGTCATACGATTAATAAAGAGACAATGAATACCAATAATACAAAATCAAATGGCATGTAAAATAAGTAAATACATAAACAAACAAAACAAAAAAGATCCACATGAAGTAGAGGAGTAAATGAAAAGGCAGAGTGTGAGTTGTGAGCAGATTGCTATGTGATGTGGTTTTCTCTTAGGCTGTGACATGCTCTCACATATCTTGCTGCTTCTATGGCACTGACAATATATTCTCTGTCTGTTCAGACAGTGTATCAAAGTTTTCAGTTTACATTTCATTTTGTAAAGAACTTTGTTCTAATATCTTAATATGTTCTACATTGTAGCAGGAAATGGTGCTGTCTCCAGCTGACACAGTCTGTCATCTCTAGGCAGCCAGAGAGAGAGAGAGAGAGAGATAGAGAGAGAATAAGAGAGAGAGAGAGACATTTACAAAATATCTCCATTACCAAGAGGAGAACACAGAGACGAGTCTCCTCAGCCAGCTGGTCCTGAGGCTCACCTCCTCTAATAGCACAAGGCCTCAGGACAGCCCTCACACCATCTGGACCAACCAAATCATAGATGAAGAAAAAGAAAATGACCTTAACTACTGGACATCTAAAAGCGTGTGAGCAGCGTGTGAGCAGCCCGTCAAGGTCTGTAGCTGTGCACTTAATAAAATATTGTGTGATGTCCTATCTATAGGAAAATGCCTATCTTCTTAATAAAGTAGCTATTCCTAAACTCATGGTTGTGAAAATAACCCTGCAATGTCGGAGACCGTAATTCCTGTTAATTGCCTATTTGTTTCAATGCATATTTTGCGTATCAAAATAATTACATAACATTTCACAATGAAAGTCATTCAGGACATAATTGGGGTAGGCAGGGTTGAGCATGTGTTGCATTGAAAGTCATATTGGGTTATATAGCTATTATAGCCTACAATATTACAACTATGTGACAAAAGACTTGAATACTTGGACCTATGTTTTTCTTCACCACCCGAATGTCATTATAACCTACAATTCGTATAACTGCCAAATTCGTTTTCATAGCAAATATTTTAATTACAGTAGGCTACTGGAGGCAAGAAGAAATAACAGCAGACTGAAAAATCAAGACGGCACACTGAAAAATCAAGACATTTATTTTGTGTAATTTTCCATACAAATACACTGTAGCAGTAATACTGTTGAATTAGCCTAAACCTACAGTAAACCTTGTTCCTCTTGCATGCAGGCAGGTTTGCTTTTCCACATGGAAAGCTCTGAGGTGAGCGCAACTGCTCATTAATTCTATCTCCCAGCCTCTTCATGTCTGCTTTGCATCTAAAGTCTGGGTATTGCTGGCGCACACTCTTTACCATGAAGTCCCTCAGGGTCTGTGGCAAGCCATGCTTTCCCTGTGACCCATCCCAGTTCGTTCCCATTTCCCAGTCCTGGAAAATCACAGGGGATACAGACGCTTTGAAAACAAGGCACCCGTAGCAGTCTGGACGACCCTGGCTGTCTGTCATGAGTTTCTCTATGAAACGTGGTTCCATGTTGGGAATGGGGATGTCAGGGTGAAATATGGAGGGCGGTGTGTCCGGGTCTCTGGGTGGGCTCAGGACAGGCCTACGTGGTGTCCGGGTCTCTGGGGGGCTCAGGACAGGCCTACGTGGTGTCACGGCAGTGAGGCTGAGGGTCCTGGCAGTGTGTCCCCCAGTGTGTCCAGGTTGGCTCAGGGTAGGCCTATGTGGAGTGACGGCGGTTCTCGCCAGGGACCGGGCCAGATGTTGATTTTTCAAGGTATATTTGTATTCATAAATAATAAAACATACAGTATAACATTGTTATTCATTGTACAGCCCGCGCTATAACCCATCTAATGGGTTGACTCAAAACTTCTATAAGGATAAGATCATCAAACCCTGTGCTGCTCCTTAGATTAAAAATGAGTTCCTGGGATCAACGCATCGATTCTTTGAAGGTATGCTACCATAGGTTAGTGCGCTCAAGCACAATAGTTTTTTTTTTTATCAGTGATGTGACGTTAAGCCTAAGGTTGGCTTGCCGAATACATTTTCTAATTTCTCAGATAATGACCCAAAGCATACTGCGTCTAGAGCAGGGGTCTCAAACTCAAATTGGCTTGGGGCCACTGCTGGTATCGTCAACTCATAGGAGGACCACTTCAATGTCAACTTCAAGTACTACTAACTATAAGAAAGTGCAATATTTCTAAAAATGTCATTTTTCATTTCCATAACTAGACAAGTCAGTCTCTAAATGTTGCGAGACTATTCCATAACCAACATTTTCATCATACAAATTCAAACCGGTTTCTATACATTTTAATATATTTTAAGTTAGTGCACATCTTTTTTCCTTACTTTTATTTTATCTTGAATAGCCTAAATTTGTACTTTATTCTATTTAAGCTGCAAGATGCATCATTACTGTAAGCCTGCCCTGGACCTGTACTTGCATTTATAAAATTTCAAGTTTGTTTCCATTTCCTGCCAGACACTTGAATACATTTGTAGGCTACTATTGTATTTCTTGCCAGACACTTATCTTGAAAGACTGCTGAGACGTTAGCCCTCTCAGCTGTACGGCTTGTTTTTTTCCCCTCCTCTCCCTATGACTCACACTGTTCTCCATGTTTAGTAATGAATAACGCTTGACATTATATTCCTTTAGAACAGCAACTTTTTTCTTGCATAACAGGCAGGTAGAATTTCCATTGAACTCCACAAAAAATACTGCTATGTCCATCTTTCTTGAAACTGTCTGTGTTCCTAACGTTAGTTAACCATGAAAACAGCCTCTCGGTGGCTAGCTGCATTCCGTTCATAGTTCATAGTCGCGTGTGGATGGATTGCACCTGTGACTTTCGCCCCACGTTTGATCGACTTGAATTTCGCATTGTAGGCCTGCCTGCCGGTGCCGTGTACAAGAAATTATTTTGTGGGCCGGATTACATTATATTTCTGACATCATGTCCCGGGCCGGATGGAGGGGTGGGGCGGGGCCACAAATGGCCCGCGGGCCAGGAGTTTGAGACCCCTTGAGCATGGATCGCAGCCGAGGGCATCAACTGGGTCAAAACACCAGCAGAATAAGTAGCCTAGGATATTTAATTATTTATTATTGTTCGTATTTTATCGCGTAGCATAAGCAGCATCGTATGCAGCAGCAGCAACATGTTTTAAACTTCTCATGTCCTTCCATGTGAAGGTCTCCTGATCTCAACCCAATCGAGACGGTTGGGCACCAACTGAAGCATTTCATCCGGCGCCTGGCAAAGCCCTCGGCCAAAGAGGAGCTGATCGCCACCATTGAGACCTTCTGGTACGAGAGGTTGACCCGGGAGGACTGCAATGACCACATTGACCATCTCCAGACAGTGATAAAGAAAGTCATTGCGGTTGGTGGTGGAAGTACGGGCCGCTAGGCTACTGGTAACTGCGGGTTAGGCTACACACCAATTGACATCATGCATGTGTGGACTAACTGAAATGAACTGAAATAATAAAATTACATTCAACATTCATTGGAGTTGTCCAGTTGTATGGTTGGATAGGCTGATATAAATAAATTGAGGACATGTATTTTCAGTTTATTTGAATATGAAAGTAGGCTAATATATCAACTGACCAGTTATCAAAAGGATATACCATCATCTCCGTCTGTATGGGCTACACTCGTGGCTCACGCTACGATCGGCTCCATCATATTCTAAGTCATCTTCTATATCCTCAAAATCTGATAAATATTCAGCCATATTGCACACAATATTCCAGGCACCAACAAGCCGATCGTAGCGTAGTGAATGTGAGCCGCGAGTGTAGCCTACAGACAGAGAATAGCCAGTCTGCGCGCTGTGCGCATGCGTGCTGGAGCAAGTGGGGAAGCTTTATTCCGTTTCTAAAGATCATATTACAGAGGCATGTGAAAACCACAACAAGCCCTCGCTCTATGGAAGCACAACTAGCGATTAATAAAAACAGATTGATGAAAACAACCGTTTCGCGGCAGAAAATAAATTTTTTAGAAGCTGCATTCTCAGTGCCCCGTCCACCACCATTACATGGATATACTTGGCTCGCGCTGGATTTTACATTTCTTCTACAGGCCTCCGAATTACACCAAAGTTATCTCGGTGATTCAAACGTCTTGTAATATGCCATAAATAAGGTCCAGGTTGTCAAAAAAGAGCCTTCTCCTTTAAGCATCTGTGTACCAATTTATTGCTGAGGAAAATTCAGTAGTCTCTGAATATTGATGGGGACATGTCCCCAGCGCCCCCCCTAAATTATACGCCGATGACTGCTTTGCTAAAGCAGTCAAACACGCTGCATGGCCGGTAAGTGGGGAGGCTGTTACCCCCTTTGGATACAACTAACGTTTTACATAAATTGAATTTAGCACCGTCGGTAGGTTTGGTTAAGCCCTGTCCGTCACTACTTCCTCAAGTGGTCTGTCACCAGCAGCTTCGTCATGATTAGGGGACAGATGCCAGCTACGCCGGCCGATTCATGAAACGAACGCGCCTCCATGGATTTTTGAAACCAACGTGTTAAATACCGATAGCAGCACCGTTTGTCCATGAGCTTATTGAGATTTCTGTACTGACCCAAACATACCAGTACCAAAAAATACCGGTTCCTGATACCCATCCCTACTCATCACATATCAGTTGACCTCCACTTAACGGTGGCCATGGTGTGCCCGACAGCAGCCCAGATGCAGTCTTAGTGGGTCAGGGAATAGCAGGTCCCAAACGAGCGAGAATATTGCAATATTGTTGGAAGACAATAATAGTCCTATCGCCCAGCCTCCAAATAACAACGGGCTTCATGTCTGGAAGCAGGTTACCTTGTCTCGCTCAAGCCATGCAGTGAGCAGTGCCATAACTAAGAAAAGGGACTACGGTATATCTCCTAAGGGGGACACACACACGCACACAATTAAGTTAGCAAGTTAACAAGCTAGACCACGCTACTGTAAACCCACACCTTTTACACATCATAGAGCGACCTAGGTGTACACATCATTATTGTGTGCTTCATACTCCACGGTGGATATGATCTCGCTCTCTCTATCGCTGTCTCCCTGGTTACTGGCTAGTTAGAAGATTCTCAGTCACCTTGGAGAATCGAGTTGAATACCATGGCGGTCCAGGTCATGTCTAATTACTGCGGACGCAGCAGCAGGAGCTCACACACACACACGTACTGTAGATATGACTCAGCTTGATAATTACTCCCATATCGCTCAATCACACACACGCTTGCACACACACACACAAGGGTGTTCAATTTGCACCGACAAGGACATCCCATGTGTGAGGTAGTGACAGGGGATGTAGAGCGGCAGGTGGGGGTGGAGGAGAGGTGGAGAGGAAGTAGAGGGGGAGGAGGGAGAGGTAGTAGTAGTACTGTAGTAGTAGCAGTAGTAGTAGTAGTACTGTAGTAGTAGCAGTAGTAGTAGTAGTACTGTAGTAGTAGTAGTAGTAGCAGTAGTAGTAGTACTGTAGTAGTAGTAGCAGTAGTAGTAGTAGTAGTAGTACTGTAGTAGTAGTAGTACAGTAGTAGTAGTAGTAGTAGTAGTAGTAAAACTTGATTTGTTCCCCAGTGGGGCAATCGATTTCGCAGCAGTAAAAACACAGCACACAATATCACAATGCACAATAATCACACACACATGAAAGAACAGAGCTAAACTAAATAAAAGAAACACTATTAACCAGCCGTGTTTGAGTAGACGAGCTACGAGGAGAGGTGTAGAGAGGTAGAGAGGAGGTGGAGAGGAGGTGGAGGAGAGGAGGGGTAGAGAGGAGGTGGTGAGGAAGGAAGCCAAGTGAGAAAATGGAATTAAAATTCAAACAAGGTGATCTCAGAAGTGTGTGGCAGGGAATAAACACCATGCCTGACTATAAGGGATCTCCATCCTCTTGTGAACAGCCTCAACACTTTCTATGCTTACTTTGAGACCAACAACGGCCGGATGGCTGTTGCACCTGAGGCGGAGGAGAGCCGAGGGGAAGAGAGAGCATTCACTCTCTCTGAACACGATGTCAGAAGGGTGTTTAAACAGGTGAACACCAGGAAAGCCGCGGGACCAGACGGTATCGCAGGGCGGGTCCTCATGGCGTGCACCGACCAACTGGCTCCTGTGTTCACAGTGATAATCAACCTGTCCCTGGCCCAGTCTATCTTCCCCACATGCTTCAAGAAGTCCTCCATCATCCCCGTACCGAAGAAGCCAAGACCAGCCTGCCTCTATGACTACCGCCCGGTAGCTCTCATGGTGATCGAGTTTTTTAAGAAGCTGGTCAGGGAACACATCTGCTCCTCACTGCTCAGCACACTAGACCCCCTACAGTTCACATACAGACCCAATAGATCCACAGAAGATGCAATAGCTTACATCCTCCACTCTACCCTATCCCACCTAGACAAGAGCAAGGGGAAGGTGTCAGGTTATGTGAGACTGCTGTTCATTGACTACAGTTCACAACACTATAACCCCACCCAAACTCGACACTCAAGAGTCCTGGGGCAAAGTGACGCCCTCTGCAAGTGGATCCTGGACTTCCTGTCACACAGACCCCAGGTGGTGAAGGTAGGCAACCACACCTCATCCTCCCTCAC
Organism: Borostomias antarcticus; assembly: GCF_949987555.1. NCBI lineage: Eukaryota > Metazoa > Chordata > Actinopteri > Stomiiformes > Stomiidae > Borostomias > Borostomias antarcticus. The sequence goes on along the minus strand of NC_140234.1, from coordinate 44,263,325 downwards.
GCTCAACACGGGAGTGGTGGTGATGGGGGGCATGTACATAACTCACCCATGCCCTCCCCAGGGTTATTTTTTTATTTATTCATGTAAATAAATGAATGTACATAATCCATCCAGACCTTTATCTACCCCATTCTAGCTTAATTTTATACTTTATAGAAAGGGTACTTATTTGCCTTAATTTGTAAAATTCTAATTTTGTAAAAAAAAAAATTGTAACTTGTAAATGTGTACTTTGGAAATTGAGTATTAGAGTTTATCTGTAGCATAATCTTGGAGCCGGCAGCAACATTTCACTGTGACTGCACACCGTACATTACATGTGACAAATAAAATGAATCGTGAATCTTGGTGGAGGAGAGTTGGAGAGGAGGTGGAGGAGAGGTGGAGAGGAGGTGGAGGAGAGGTGGAGGAGGAAGAGAGGAGGTGGAGGAGAGCAGGAGGGAGAGGTAGAGAGGAGGTAGAGGAGGGGTAGAGAGGAGGTGGAGGTTTTATTGCGGGGGAGTGAAACATCTGTGTTGCCGGTAGGGGGTCAAGGGCGGATGGGAAAGGTGCGTGGACACTGGGGAGCAGAACACACTCATACACACACACACACACACAAACAGATACACACTTGTCTGACAATCCAGGGTACACTACCCCACCTCTTTCAATCCTCCCTAACCACAGTGAGAACCATGTCGCTACAGTACATCTGTGTAACAATAAGCCCCCCGGAACACTTCACTCCAGCCCAGCGCTGACCCCCTCCCGGGCCAGTCTGGCATTTCCCCCAAAATGACCGGCTGTGGAAAAGTAGGCGTGTGCCAGGAACAAGCTTCACACAGAAGCTAGGGGGGAAAACAGCTCAAATGACAAACGACAGTCATTTCATGAAATACGGCCGACGGTCTCTTAAGATGAGGATCTTTTCACACTTTGTGACAGTCGTATGGAATTCACATGTGAGTTGCGTGCGTGTGTGTGTGCGCACCCCCCTCCTGCTCATTACGAAGGGACTTCTTCTCCTGCCGTGGCATTTACCTCTGGCCTCTGACCGTGTACGGCGCAATTACTGAAAGGCCAAGCCGGCTCCGCACTCCTCCAGCCCATCCATCGCCCTCCTCCTCCTCTCCTCCTTCCCCACCTCTCTGTTATCATCGCCCTCCTCCTCTCCTCCTCCCCCACCTCTCTGTTCTTCCTCTCCGTCGGCCAATGCCCCCTTCCCTCCTGCAGCCGCCGGAAAGAAAGAGGACCTCGCCGGTCTCAACGTGACAGGTTTAAGACGGGGAGGGAGATTCATCTTCCTCTCTCGCTCTTTGTCTTTCCGTCTTTTCTCTTTTTCTCTTTCTTGCTCTCGCTCATCCTCTTAGTTATCCATTTGCCTCACTTTTGTTATTTTGCTCTTTTCCGTTCACTCTCTTTTCTTAGGTGCTTTACCATTTTAAAACACAGATTAAGCAGAGCTTTGCCACAAGAGAGAGAGAGAGAGAGAGAGAGAGAGAAGCAAGACAGACACATGGAGAGAAGGGGAGCTTGATTGGGGGCAGTCACATGACAGCTTTCTGTCTCTCTCCATCCCTCCCTCAGGTAAGGTCTTCTCTTCTACTAGAGAAGGAGGAATGAAGAGATTAAAAAGAAATTACACTGAGCCCTTCTCAGTGACAAGAGAGGAGAGGAGTCAGAACTTCAAACATCGTTTGAAAAAAGAAAGGGTCAGAGCTTAAAGAAAGAGGGGAGAAAGAGAGGAGAGAAAAAAGGAGTTGTCTGGGATCTGTGGTGTTGAGATGAAGGGAAGAGTAGAGTAAATGAAAAAGACAGAGGGTCTGGGTTGACCTTGGTCATGGTGGAGATTGTCTTTGTGTCTGGATGGTATTATTTGTTCAGCTGTCACCTTTGATAAAGGGTCACATCTGAGACGAGGTTTGGAGGGGTAGAAACGCAGAAATGTCACTGCCGATATTAGTTCTTTTCATCTCATCTCATAGTGATAAAGATACCCTTCCAGACCATTTACAATTCACTCTTCACTTCACAAAGGGTGTAATATACAACCATTTGAAGAACCCTCTGCGGAAATGTTTCAAACAAAACCCTTTTTAGGCCTTGTGTCCACCAAAGCTTTTTTTCCTGAGCGCAGCGTATGTTTTTATTGTTTATAATGGGAGCACCGCATTTTTGGAAACGTCAGCAGCGTAGTGTGGCGCTGAGCATATTTTCTGCACTGCGCCGTGCACGACAAGCGTTTTTTTTATCAGCCTGCCCGTGTTGAAAAATGTTCAACTTGGGCTGAAAAGCTCGGAGCCAGCTGAGCTCATCAATGTCAGCTTTTGCCTAGCCGTCCAATCACAGTGGAGAAGGGGCGGGACAAACACAAGACGGCTCTCTCGTCAACTCTAGCAACGTCAACAACAACAATGGAGAAAATTTACTTTGAGAAGTTGACATTGATACTTCAATATCACAAATCACTAGAAATGAGCACCAATTTCCGATATGGACACAAGACGCTATGTTTGGTTGCTATGACAATAAGCGCTCAGCTGAAAAAGCGCTATACGCTTCCCCAGCGCCCATGCGCGCTCCCAGATGAGCGTTTTGAGCAGAGCGCCCAGCGTTTTAAGCTGAGAAAAAAAGCTTTGGTGGACACACGGCCTTAGTCTGTGAGGTTCTATATACTGTATAGACTCACAGTTCAGTTTCTAAATGCTGTGCTCAACTAGAGACTGAAGACATTCCTCCAGATGTCGTTGAGTTTTTTGTGGGTGAAAACGATTTGAAAGATTGAAAAATAAAAGCAACATTGTTTTGATTCTCCACACCAGTTTGTGTGTGGTAAGGCGGGTCCTTCACCATACTGGAGATATAGGCAGTAGCTCTGATTGGGAGCGTCGGTTTTCGGCGCTGTTCTAGAGACAATTTTCAAAGTCTCCAGACTTTCGGAGGCAGAGATATCTAAAGTCTGGTATGGCGAGACCATACTGGAGAACCATGTTCAGGTCAGAGACTCGTTTAGGGTTCCACATGACACCTTACAGAGCTGGCAAGGGTTCTATGTGGAATTTTTTTCAGAGGGCCTCCTCCAGGGGCGGACTGGCCATCGTCATCAAATTTTCCCGGTGGCCTGGCGCGCCAACTGGCCTGCCCCCCCCACGCCCCCGTCAACAAAATGAAACTGAAGTTGTTCCATCTCACCGCGTCGGCTCGGCTCGTGGCCTGACTGGGGCTACATTTCCCGGCATGAAATATTCACCCAGTCCAGCCCTGGCCTCCTCTGTTGTTATAACTATTTTTTATGTAAATGTTGTACTGTAATAATAACAACTAAATAATTATAATAACAACAATACTAATTACAATAATAATAATGATAATGGTAATAATAATTATAATATATAATAACTTTATTTGTATATCACCTTTCATACAAAACATTCAGCTCAAAGTGCTTTACAACAAATAAATTGTACAACTTTTATAAATTGTAAATAATTTCACTTTAATTTACAGTTGGCAACTCAGCCAGCCATGAAAAGTACATTGTCACAGCACAGACTTGAAAAGTCAATGCAGTAATTATTGATTTTGTATCATGATTGTGATTTATTATTGAAAACAATGCATTTTCTATTAATTTCGCTTGGTTCACGGGCATACGAAACAAGAAAAAAACGATCAGAACCAATTCCGTACAAAAAGATCGAGCTGGGGACGTACGAAGACTTCAGAAACGTCCTTCGTACGAAGGCACTGTGAACAGCCGCGTTGGATAACACGGCATCGAAAAAAAACAGATTCGAAGATGTGTCGAAGACGTGTGCAAGCTGCCAGTGGTTCTCCGGCCTAAGAAAGATCCCCGCCGGATTCATTAACGCGTGGAAATGTGTTTGCATGGGAACTAAGACGTTAAGGGTAGCCTACAAGCGTGTGGCCGGTTCTTGTGCACACTATCACATAGAATACTGTTGGCGCCACTGGGTGGAGGGTTAATTTAATTTGTGTGTGCATGTCGGTGACTGTGTCTGTCTGTGAGCGAGGGTGTGTGTGTTGCACAAGAATAATGTAATTTGCTATTGTTTAACCTTGTGCGGGATGTTTTAATGGAGCTGGAGATTGGTTTTCCTATCACACATAATTGTATATGTGACCGCCGTTGGTAATTTGGTCCTCAACTAGGCATTTTCATTTTTCAGTTTTTTACAGATTATGAAAGTGCAGATTGTAAGCTTTCAAATGAGGTCTCATACATTGAAATCTGAACATATTTGAAGAAGATATGCTTATTTGAATGCTAGTACTGCCAAATCAACTTAGCTGAGAAATCTCCCTCCAAAGTTCTCCAACATTTCACACCTCTGACTGCCAGGTAATGGGCGTGAACAATAGCCTGGTAACCGCACCCCCAGCCACTCCCCCACTGGAGGATCTGTCATTATCTGTCAGAGTGGCTGTCAACTTGGGGTATTACCTGAGAGGCTGCCAAGTGAGGTGCTCTCTCACTGATGACCCCACACTCTTTGTCAGTATTAATCTTGTGTTGTGAATGCAGTTAAGAACAATATGAGATGAAGTTCAAATTTAACGTTCTTTATTGTCACATACATGATATAAAGTACAAGCATAAGTAGTTGAGTGTACAAAAAAAGGCAACAGTCTAAGTGTTAAAGTGTACAGTCAGTTGTCTGTTTTAGAGACAAGGTGCATAGTGTTCATTGTGATCAAGTGTACAACAAAGTAATAACAGTCCCCAGCTCAATACTCAAGGTAATAACAACAGTACTCAGCTCAGTATTCAATATTCTAACAATGCAGTCTGTGCAAGTGTGGGCAAGTCTGTGCAAGAGAACAAGCAACGCTTCAGTATACAAACAGGAAAACAGGAAAGGCTGTGGCCTTTCTCCTGCAGTGCTGTCCGTCCTGATGATCTGCAGTGAATCTACAAGCGGACAGTCTTGTTCTGAGCTGCTGTGGAGTTTGGCGGGGGACATGTGACGTCTCGTCCCTCATCAGAACAGAACTCTCTGATCTTGTCAAAGAGATACGTCTGTCTGGCCATGTCCAGTCCGGGTGGGGCTTGCACAAGAAGACCTTCTCTGGGGGGCAGGACATCAGGCTTGCGCCGGTGCCGGTGCATCACAGTGTTCTCTGGCCACAACCATGCCAGGTCTCTCAGCATCAAAACTGCAATAGAATAGAAGGAGGAAAATACATTAAACTATTGCCCACAGTACTGGCACTCCATATAGATAAAATAGTACCAGAATGTGTTGATTAAATAGACTAGCTAATGCATGATAGGATGAACGTATTCTCACCTGTTGTGCAAAATCAAAGCTGTAGTGCAGTGATCTTCTTGCTGGCTGGTATGAAGGGAGAGCTGCAATTCCTTACAAGCTGGAGCTGGTTTTTGCTCATCCTGTAAACAAAACAAAGAAAAAGGTGTCAGACTACCATACCTCTCATGCTCTCTCATTCTGTTTCTCTCTATAATATAGCTACCTAGCTAGATATTAGCTACCACGCTGGCTAGTTTAGGAACAAAGGGCTAGCTCACTAGCTAGCCATGTCCCTGTGCTAGGTAGCTGGCTAGTTTAGGAACAAAGGGCTAGCTCACTAGCTAGCATGTTAGCTAACGTTAGCTAGCTAGCCTTTGTTAGTTAGTGCTAGTGCCTGTTATGCTAGCTAGACTGAGTCACTTGTTTAGAAAGGAGCTTCTGCTAAACGACAACGTTAATGTAATATAAACAGCACAGATAGTATAAAGATCAGCTTACCCCAAAGCAGAGCAGAATGCTTGGCGGTGGTGTGAATCTGGTACGTCGTTCGCGTTCGCTTGGTAGCAGCTTGCTTTGTTACAGTCATCTCTGTATCACAGGTCATCAAGAATAAACTCCGTGTACGAACGAGTCCTGCTCTGCTGGAGTTTTAGCTGCTCTTCAAACTCTTTCCATGTCCTGGATGCCATCCCCGTCTTCTCTTTAGCAAACGCTGGAGCATCCATGGTTAAACTTGGGACAGAAAAATAATTGAATGTAAACAGCCGGCGTGTTGGTGAAGGGTGGGGGCGGAGAACCCGGAAGCAATAGCCGGAAGCAATAGCCAATGAAAACAAATCATGCTAATCGATCTGCCCGCCCCCAAGCCCGGCTCGAAATCAGCTAAAAACGAGCTTAGTTTGCAGACTAATTAAACGTATTTCGTGACCCTAAAACTGTTGTCTGTTATAGTAAGTAGGTTCTTCACAACTTCAACTTTGGTAATACACCAAAAAACAAAAAATGAAAAAAAACGTTTTTTTATATATTTTGCCCTCTAGCGCATTTCGGGGTTTGCCGAGTTGCGGACCAAATCACCAGCCGCTGTCACATATGTTAGGGTTTCATCCCAAGCTGCTCCCCGAGGTCCTCCCTGTTCCGGGGAGCCAGGCTCGAGGCGGCAACAGGTGCTGCCCATCGGCAATCAGCCACAGCCAGTCCCACTACAAGAAGACGCTGAGAACTGTGCTCAGTGTCTGAACGTACTGAACCCATGCGGTAACGCCACTGACAAGCTTCCTTAACGTGTACTTTGCCCAGTTCTCCTTGTTCGTTACTTACCATCAGTTTTTTTCTGTTTCACCCCAAGAACTCCTCTCCCACGGCCCCAGCCCTCTCATGTCTCCCAGGATCCCTGCCTCTCCCGCGTCCCCATGGCCCTGTGTCTCTACAGCCCCAGCCCTCTCATGTCTCCCAGGATCCCTGCCTCTCTCGCGTCTCCACGGCCCCTCCCACAATCCTCGCAACCCCTGAACCCCCTGAGCCCCAAGCCCCTGGACCCCACACACTGACCTCCAGGTGTCAACCTCGCCTTTCCCTCAGACTGCCCCCTTTGGACCCCGGACTGGACACTGTGATAGGTGCACACACATTGCCAACACATCACTTAGCACATACACGCATTCACATAGCATAATTATACACCTCACTCACATTAGACACGCACCACAAAACTACCTTTTGTTTGTCCTCTAGTTATGATAAATAGCCCTTGGGCCTAGTAGTTTTGTGTCCGTCTGTCTGGTTTGTGCTACAGGGGTCCAGGCCCCAGTGTGGGTCTCCAGAACAGAACGTTCAAGCCATCATCGGTGCCCTAGTGATCCTGACCACCTTGCCCCAGTCCACCGGGAAGCACAACCCTTTGTTTCCGGCCACTCTCATTTTGGGTAGGGAGTCCCTCACTGTTGGACTTGGGGGCGGACGAGTGTTTGAGTGTTTGATATCTCCCTGGCCCGGCAAGCCGGGGTTCCGCTCGTCCCCCTTGACTCCCCCCTCACCGCCCAAGCCTTAGACCAGGGGTTTTCAACTGTTTTTGTCTCGGGGACCACCATCCTGACTAAGAATTAACCTGCGGACCATTGTTTTGGGGGGTGGGGACAAGGACTGAGATTAAGGTTGCCAACTTTCTCACTCCAAATGAGGGGCACTTTTTTGCCAGGCGGAGGCGTGGCGTGCGTGCCCATAATGATAGGACGCACACATTTTCATTAGCTATAGACCTGCTCATTTCACAATTTCACAGCACAAACACATACTTGCTTAGCTGTGGGGGTTACAGTAACCATATTCCAAAGACACCAAAAAGCATTGGGCATAAACCAGCCTTTACCCAATTTATTTGTCCCGAGGGATGCCGCCGGTGAGTCACAGGCTAGTCATCTTCTTTCTTCTCAGTATTCTTGCGAGCTTAAAATGTCAAAGGAGCAGTTGTGCAGGTGAAGCCTGCTTGTACAGTGGTGCACCAGACCTGGTTGGGCATAGGTGTGTGTATGTTATTTTTTTACTTCAGTCAATTGTAGTTGGATTGGTTTCACAAGCGATAGGAGCAATCCATCATGACACCAGGACTATTCCAAAATGGAGACCTCTCCTTACGGAGAAGATGGAAACAGGCACAATATCTTGCAGACCTCTTCTGGAGGAAATTGATTAGGGAATATATCATCCTCATGCAACAAAGGATCAGTTGAAATAACCCTAAGTGTAAACTCAGTCCTGACGATCTCATTGTCATGGTTGATGACACATCCATGAACCCTTCCTCCGATTTTGATGTAAATACCTTTTAAAGTCTGCTCTTCAATTGCATTTTGATTATCTAATTTCAAATCCATTGTAGTAGTGTGACGGGTGAAGATCGTGCTTCTATCTTCCACATATCTGCGCAGACAGCAGTATGATTCAGGCTTTTTTATTCTGCAATGGTATAGTTCAAATGAATCACTCACACAGAACAGGATCTTCTTAGACAGGCGCTTCAGAAGTCAGACTCAGTTTTTTCTTTTGTATGAAACAAAATGTAAAAAAAAGTATTGTGATCATATAGTGGAAATTTAAAAATATTAGACAATTTAATCAAATTAAATTGTCTGATAGATCTATAACAGCATCTTCTGCACAATACACTGTAATCTGTAGCATAATAAACCCATGCAATCTCAGAATCTCAAATCATGAACAGACAAACTCAGTATTAACCCTGTTGGCACAGCGCATGCCCAGCATAGAACATGGACCCGCGCGCACAAGCAAGCTACTACACTGGTTGCTAGCTAACTAGTCACGAGGTGACTTGGCTCACAACATAAAACGAGAATTATAATCTGACAGAGCTATGGAAATAACATACAACAAATGAAAGAAACATAATATTAAAATATTATCTACATGTAAGGGTTGACTGTTAACATGCTAGCCATGAAATGTTGACGTTAGCACTAACTAAAATACACTTGGTATCAAAGGCAGCACACATCACAAAACCACTCAGAATAGTTAACTTAGATGATTAAATAACAAAGTATCGTATGGATATGATTCTGAACTCGTAAATTATGATGAATCCCAGACCCTGTACAGAACGTGACCTATCGCTTCAGAAGTCACTCAGTTGAGCAGGTTCACATGCGTCCCACTAATAATTGGACTATACCAGACTGCTGCTAGAGGGCGAAGTTTTAATAGAAGCATCTATTTTAGCTATAATTTAAAAAGACATTATACTCCCGTTACAGTAGCATACAGGGCCAAAACATTGAAAAATGTGTCACTGTCCAAATATTTCCAGGCCTTACTGTATATTAGTTGACCGTAGGTGGTTTTGTTTTTCTTTGTTTTTGTAGAACATAGATACCACTACAGTTATTCATGCATTTGACTTTAGTTTTTATTTAGATATACCTGTATGTACTTAAGTAGCTACAATTTAAAACGTTAATACTGCTCTTCCATTGTGGAAGAATGGAAAACCCTGATTTTAGTTTGTGTCCTGGATTGCATTAATTTCACCAGGATATGTAGTACATAAAGTTCGATTACGTTCTCAGGATATGTAGTACATAAAGTTCGATTACGTTCTCAGGATATGTAGTACATAAAGTTCGATTACATTCTCACCTAAAGCAAACCGAACAGTGCTTCACTTGGAACCAGACCAAGTTCGGACTTTTCAGGAGAACCATGGGTCGGATTGTTTAGTCCGCACCAGAGTTCTAATATGTGTTCCCACCTCTCCAAAACGAACCAGACTACGGAGTAAACACACCATGGTTCGGTTAAAATGGACCAAACCGGGTAGGTGTGAAAGGGCTCAAATTTCCATTGCAGAGACTATACAGTAGGTCATAGGTCACAATTGTGCACAGTTGAGCTGCCCTCTTTTTTTTATACATTTGCAATCAGCTCCCTCTCTTTGTTTATTACCTAACTCTTTCCTTTATGCTTTCCCCTTCTCTGCTCTCCTCTCCACTCCTCTGTCTCTACTCTCCACTCCTCTCATCTCCTCTCCTCCCCTCTCCAAGATAGATGGAGGCTTTGATGTAAGAGAACAGAACGACCATCTGGTTAGACCAAGGGTCACGGCACACCTCAGCTTAGGTAAGCATCAGCTTCACTGCCTCGTGTCTGTGTGAGAGTGTTTCCGTGTGGGTGGGTGGGTGTATGTGTGTGTTAGTAACCACCAATGCATGTGTGTTTCTGTGAGTGTATACCTACCAGTATGCATGTGTATAGGTCTGTGTTGTGTCACTGTTTGTGTGTGTGTGTGTGTGTAAAACTTTGGGTTTGACTATTCTCAGGGGTTAGAGCGCACAAAAGTGAGGGTCAGTCAGGGTGGAGTTTCTCTGGAACTGTTGAAGCAGAGAGAAAGAGAAGGTTGAGGGAAGAAAATAAAGGACCTACACAAACCCCATCTTCCAAAACAACTCATAGTTTCAGGGCTTAAATGTTTAATATTTCTTTCTGAGCTAGTAAGGTGGTACAGAGGCCAAGAGAGAGAGAGACTTATCAATGTTAATCTTGTTGCCATGTCACTCATCATTCTTTTGCCTACAATGACGCTATGCACATGCAAACAAATGTGGGTTGGAGGTGCAAACAAAGTGCTTCTACAATGGATGTCTATGGGAAAAACGCCTATATGTGCCGCTCAATTAATGTGGCATGCCAGTGTTTCTCAGTACAGTTTCCTCTACAGTGCCAGGGCGCCTCTCAGGCTACCGTGGCTGTGCTGGCCGGCCTCTTAAATGCTGCTCATGTGCTAAAGTGTGTCATTAGTCGCGTTTCCATTACACATAGAATTGCGCAAAACCTAAATATCGCAATAAAAAATTGGTAATGGAAACACCTACATTTCTAAAAACCTCTCAAATTTCAATAAAACGTTTTTACGCTCTCATTAAGTGGTTTTTCAGAAATTTCGATATAGAAGTATATCGCAAAAGCGTAATGGGAGCACTTTTTTCGAATTTAGGCAGGAGAAGAAGAGGTAGGGGTCACGTGATTTGCTCGCTTCAAAAAATGACGCGATATGTCTCCGGAGCAAGTGGAGGAAGCAACGATACTTAGCTGGGAAACACGCGCTGTTTAACAGCGGAGCTGAGGGGAAAGCTAAAATAAAGTTAAAATATTACAAAGGTTTGTTTACTTAATACATCCACGGTTTACTTCCTGGTTGCGCTTTGCGTGAATTGTGTGGCGTCGTGAGACTAGACTACGAGAATTACAGCTCTTGCGCAAAACACCTTTCAATGGAAACACCTGCAAGTCGCAATTGTACTTTGTCAAAACTTTCGAAATATCGCTTTTATTTTGCGAAAAAGTGTAATGGAAACGCAGCTATTGAGTGCTTTCTCCATGTGTCATAGGCTGTATTCCAAACCGTAGGGCTGTCCCTATGCCCTATGAAGTCACTTCTCTTCATAGTTAGCACTGTGAAGGGTATAGGGCAGGGCTAGTCAATTACTTTTGTATGAGGGCCAACCTATTCAAATGTTAATTGTATGGGGGACAAACTTTAAATAATTGTCTGATCTTAGCACTTAGCCTACATGTGAACCTGAAACACAGCAATACCCTTAGTACTGTGTATCAAAATAGTTTATTAATAATAAACACCAAGTAGCCTAAGTTCAATTGAAAATAAAAATATCAAGTGCTCATTTTCCATCAGAGTTACGACATCCCACCTCTTGTTATATCTTTATCACTCAGAACTACACACTCTTTTTACATCTTTATCACTCAGAACTACACACTGTCTCCATTTTCAAAAACAACAGACAACAACAACAAATCAGATTGCATTACTTAGACATCTATGTGCTCTACTATCAGTGCATTTCAAGTCGGCTACAACTCAATTCAGATTTTTTTTTTTCAAAATCTGAATTGTCTCAAAGACAAAAACATCAAGTGCTCATCTATCAGTAAGTTATACCATCTCACCACATCACTCCACCATACCTACCAGTCATTTTTATGCCTCCGCCAGGCGATAGCATTATGGTTTCGGGTTGTCTGTACGGCCGTCCGTCTGATGTTTGTTAATGCAATATCTCGGGAACGCATTGACGGAATTTCTTCCCCTTTGGTACAAATGTTCACTGGCACTCAAGGATGAACTGCTTAGATCGTGGTGGTCAAAGGACAAAGTTCAAGGTCACTGTGACCTCACAAAATGTGGTTTTGGCCTGATGAACACAATATCTCAAAGGCTTAACGGAATTTGTTCATATTTGGGTAAAATTTCCAGTTGGACTCGAGGATTAACTGATTACATTGTGGGGGTCAAAGGTCAAGGGTCACTGACCTGACAGGTTCATTTGAGGTTGAATTAAAAAAAAAAAAAAATAATAATATGGATGAACATACTTTGACATTTTTTCTTTCATCAAAATATGCATTGTCATTAATGCACTGACTGAGTGTTTCCTCCCTCACGTGTATGTTTTTCTTTGCATGTGTGTGTGTGTCTAAGTGTGTGTGTGCGTGGGATGTGTAGGGTTGGGGATAAAACCCGGGTCCAAAGGGACCCGGTTCCAAATTTCTCAAGACCCGGTAATCAATAAGGTCTGAGCTTATCGGGTCTGCTATCGAGCCTACAGCCGAGTGACCATTTTAACACTAGAATAGCTGAGGGTGGGTCAAGGTGACCCATGCAACTACATTAAAAAATAATTCTCTGCAACCGTTCAAGTTACAGCGCCCTGCTTTCATGACTTTTCCTAGATATGTGCGTTTTACGTGTCAGTGTTTGAAACTTCGAAATCCCACCAGGAAAAGGTAGTTTGGTCTTTTTTTTTTGTGTATTCTGGCTAAAAGCCGGTCAGCCATCTTTTTTTACCTGACTTTAAGGCTGCAATGCTACTTTCTCCCAGCAGATGTCGCCTAGGTTCATCAATATGTTTTTTTTTAATAGGAATCAAGGTTGAATGAATAATCCATCCTTACATATGGATATAAGAATGTGCACAGCAATAATATTTTTGTGGTAGACTATATGTGACTTCAACAATGAATGCAAAAGGTTACACTCACACAATGGCTCATTTAGATAAAACTATGTTTAATCTCAAAACGTATGCTATCAGCTCAACACAGGTCAAATGTCTTCAAACGAATAGCAGTCAATAGTCTATGATGCAAATGTTGAATTTTGAAATGCTGTGAATGTCTTGAAAACACAGCCTTATGTTTATGGATGTGAATGCTTATCTAGGCTATTGAATGAATGCAAAATTACTAGGGGTGCAGGCTATTCAACCCTCTAGACCGTTTGCATTGGTTCAGGGAATAATATGTTACAATGTTGCACTTGGCACTTGGATTGTTTTTGTTCAACTGGCAATCTGGACAAAGCAAATATATAATATAACTGGGAGTATAATATAATTATAATTATATAGGAGCATTGGTGTGAGTAAAAAGAACTGTGCTTTATCCCTCTGGAGTCTGCGCCCGCGGTGGCGCGGCGTCGTACGTTTTTATAGATTTTTCCGCCATATCAACACGCACAGAAATCATATACATAATTTTACACCGTTGTTTTGTGTATAAGGTCTGTTTCGTGTCTTGAGATTTACAGCGTTTATGATTGGTTCCTGAAGGCATCATACGCCGCCTTCTCTGAATCCATTGGTTGGAGCTTTCCCCATGGATTCAGCTGTCTATCAGTCTCAGACATAATAAACCAAGTATGTATATTGTCTTGACCCATTGAGGAAGCTACAGTAAATGTGAATATAGGCTAAGCAATACCTGAATTTTAATGTGCAACATGGACAAACTCTAGCCTACTAGAATAGTCGATATTTTCCCATTGCACTTGCAGACCCTTATTCTAAGCCACAAGAGCCACTTATTCAAAAATAAAGTGTTAACTGAATCAGATTATTGTTGGAGTCAATTTATTTTTCAGTAGCCTTTATATTGCATAGAAAACTGTGCTCATGTGTCACGCTGTGTTTGTAGCCCTCTGCAAATACCAACCCCACCCATACAGCAGCACCTACAACTACATAACATAGTTTTTTATTAGGCTATTATTAGCCTATCCAACCTATGTTTGAGCTAGCTAACGTTACCTACCATTAGCTCAACCGGGACAGTTGCCAGTTAGCGATGAGAGGCAAAGTCCCAAGCCCAGTTGATAGCCTCCATCGTGGGATGAGGGTGGTGCAATCATGGCCACTATCCAGCTTCATACACCCAACGTTAGGCTAGCTAAGCTAGCTAGCAAGCAAGCAGTTGCAAAGTCGAACAATACAGGTTGTAAAATGATGCGGGGGCATATCTCTCGCTAGCTATGCATGCCGTATTATATTATTTTAAGAGTTTGCCCCAAAACACAAAAACGTTAATTTGAAGTTAAAAGCTAACAAAAGCTGGGGCCGTCTATAAACTGGGGCCGTCTCATTCATGACGGCGACAGGCACTAGCCTGGCAGACTGCATCGAATAGTTATCAAACAAGCTTGGGAACTAACGTTAGCTGGCATAATCCAATAATTCCCCCAAAAGAACCCCTCCACTGCACAAGCGTTTTACCAAACCTAGCTAATAAGCACAAGCTACTGAGTGCAACGTTAGCCCTGCTAACGGAGAGAACGGATTTGGAGGAGATTGTTGCAGTTGGTGCTAAATGAGGCAAAGGAACATGTCAAATAGAATACAACAAACATGCGGAAAATGTATTCAATCACTTCTTCTTACGGCCAGTGTCGATGCAACTATTACTGCCCTCCACAGAATGTTGCTACATACTTCACGTCCGGATGTAAACAAGCCGGATTGCCAGATTGGTGCTCCAGCCCCAACGAGTGCTCCAAATCCCCCCAATGCGATAAAAACCCGCCCAAATATTATATATTTATTTAGTATAATATATATCTATATATCATAATACATGTTAAGAAAAATGCCTTTCAGCTCAAATTCCGAAAATAAAACTGCAACACAAGCCTACCCCAGCGGCTTAGCCAGAAATCCGACCGGGCCTGAGTAAACATAGAATTCATCCATAAATCTATCCATAAATTGCTCAATAGGTGAATAGTCCTACATCATACTGCGCCAATGTGTTCTTATTTTTCAAGTGTTATCAGTGATATGCTTTCTATTTGATAATGGGGCTTGGGAAAACGTAGTCCCAGACACGACCATCTTATTTCTAGACAGGTGTATCTATTTGTAGCCCAAGCCGATACAGCCGCATTTGGTGTCACAAACACACACACGAGCGCCATCTAGCGGCCATTGTGTGTCAATAACAGCCTCCCATTCTAAAGACTGCGGGGGCATTTGACCCACCCCCCAGCTAGGCTGGTAAGTTTCAAATGCTTGGCGCTGCTAGTGTTAACTGGTAGGCTAGGCTACTGCACGTTCATGCAAGTGCACAAGTAGGCATACAGTATATCATTCTTGAGCACCAAAACCAGGCGTTTTCATTCAGAATGATACAAGTATTTCAGTTTCAGCATCATGGACAGCTTCCCAGCAAGCAACATATTGGTCTGGACTCGAGGATTAACTGATTACATTGTGGGGGTCAAAGGTCAAGGGTCACTGACCTGACAGGTTCATTTGAGGTTGAATTAAAAAATAAAAAAAAATAATATGGATGAACATACTTTGACTTTTTTTCTTTCATCAAAATATGCATTGTCATTAATGCACTGACTGAGTGTTTCCTCCCTCACGTGTATGTTTTTCTTTGCATGTGTGTGTGTGTCTAAGTGTGTGTGTGCGTGCGATGTGTAGGGGTGGGGATAAAACCCGGGTCCAAAGGGACCCGGTTCCAAATTTCTCAAGACCCGGTATAAGAAGGTCTGAGCTTATCGGGTCTGCTATCGAGCCTACAGCCAAGTGACCATTTTAACTGGTAGGCTAGGCTACTGCACGTTCATGCAAGTGCACAAGTAGGCATACAGTATATAATTCTTGAGCACCAAAACCAGGTGTTTTCATTCAGAATGATACAAGTATTTCAGTTTCAGCATCATGGACAGCTTCCCAGCAAGCAACATATTGGTCTGCACACACTCGGCTACACTTTTAGTCTTGTAGTTAGGAATGCCGACGTAAAGATCATATTAACTTGATAAATGTAATGTGAGCACTGTTAACAAGTATCACATTATGTTGTGGTTAAAGCCGTTGGCAGTGAATGTTGAAAACTAGTGTTCTACAGATATTTCTCGGTATAACCGGCTTGAGACAGGCAATCGGGACGTCTGGTCACCCATATTATACATCCTGTCCGATCGTGGTGCATAAAGTTTTTGAATTCAATTGAATTGCATGCCAACAGCTGTTATTTTATTGCCTTGCACACTCTTTCACAAGTTTGTTTGTTGAGAAAATGGCAGAGCGTGCAAAACGGTCAAGTGCTTGCAAAACCAGTTCTGTTAAACATGTATTGCCGTCCGTCTCGTTTTTCCCATAGAAAAGTATCGATAGTGGTATCAATAAGGACCCGGATCATTAAGCAGACTCGATAACGGTATCAATATCAATAAAAATTAATTATCCCCATCCCGAGCCATGTGTGCGTGTGGTGTGTGTTTGTGTGTGTGTGTGTGATGTCACCAGCAGAAACGGGACATAAAAAGAACTGGTAACATTCTCAGGAGTGGACCTTTGGTTCAAAGCGCCCAGGGACCTGGAGCCTGCTTTCACTCAAACCTAGGAACACAGGCATATTGTGTCTCATCGCCCTCAGATGGAAACTACAGTGGCAAAACACACACACACACAGTGGCAAACACACACACACACACAGGTTCATAATCCTACCTCTAAGCTGGCGTATGAATAAATTTGCGTTTGCAGTGTCTCATACTCCTTTTTGTTTGAGTCAACCCCATCCAGTGCCTTGGATAAGATAACGGCAGGTGATTCTACCTGCAGGGTATGGCCAGAGCAGGAAGACCGTCTTTGGCCTCACATCCTCAAGTCCAGGCTACCGCTTTGTTTCAGACAATCCTTAGTTCATCTTTGTAGTCCTTATTATCAATTACGTTTTGAAGTTTTGAAGCACAGTATTCTTTTATCAGCTGTAAGATTTTTTTTTTCTTTCTGGACGTCATTCTTTTTTCTGTGGACTTCTTCCTGTGGACTTTATGGCTTATTTGGGATGTGGAGAGATTTTTGCCACCATAGTGTTTATCAATAGGACAAGAACTAGCCACGTTCTGTCCTTCTTTCACCCCATTCTTTCTGTGTGTTTCTGTGTGTTTTCAGGGATGTTGGCTGTTCTTTTCTATCATTACCTTCTGTAACCTCACATATCCACACTGCAACATTGCATCGGCTCAAAGGAATGTAATCTTCAGCAGCGAGAGTGGTCCATTTCAGTGGAGGAGGAAAAAGGAAGAAAAAAGTGCTACTCTGTCTGTATGGTAAGGCTAGTAAAGTTAATGCCTCCTTTTCAGAACAGGAGAAAGAGAGGGGAGGTCAGTGGAATGAGTCTGTTCAATTCCATCTTAGGTTGAAATCTTAACCTAAGAAATGGGACACCACTCGTTACTCGTTAGTGGTCAATCGGAATTTTTTTAGTTGCCTGATTTTCTGTGGAGTCCCTGGGATGTTACAGTATGATTACTATTTTATAGTGACAAATCTGACCAAATTTCAGGACAGAACAAGATAGATTAATCAATTGTATAACCAGGAAGCATGTTTACACATCGGCTGTTAATGTTAGTCCTGCCCATAGAAATGCACTGATATCAGGGAAGTGAAGAAAAAAATGCTGCTAGATTATTTTTCGGACTTCATGAACAGGACATGGAATCAAATGTCACTCAAAAATTGTTGTTTACAAAAAGTTCTATTGGTTAGATTAGATTAGACATTGCACCGTAGCCTACAAGTAATTTACTGGGATGTCAAAATGCTGTTAAGTTAGGCTAACAATGAAATGGCGTTGAAAACGTGAATAGCCGGAGGCATTATGGTTTCGGGTTGTCCGTCCATCCGTCCGTACAATGATTGTTAATGCAATATCTCGGGAATGCATTGACGGAATTTCTTCCCCTTTGGTACAAATGTTCACTGGCACTCAAGGATGAACTGCTTAGATCGTGGGTCAAGGTCACTGACCTCACAAAAGGTGTTTTTGGCCTGCTGAACACGATATCTCAAGAACGGCTTGACAGAATTTGTACATATTTGGCAAAAATTTCCAGTTGGACTTAGATTAATTGGATTAGATTTTTGTAGTCAAAGGTCAAGGTCACTGTGACATCACAAAGGTACTTTTGAATGCTAATGCTAGCTAGCTTATGCTAACGATAATGCTAACACTAGCTAGCTAATGCTAGCTAATGCTAGCTAGCTAACGCTAATTCTAACACTAATGCTAGCTTTAGCGTTAGGGTTAGGTTAGCAGTTAGTTAGGGTTAGGGTTAGTTAGGTTAACTGCAACTTGCATTGTTGGGCGGAGGCATTTAGCCGCTACGCGGTTTTTCAATTTTTTTCTGAAATGCATGTCATAACAATTGAAACTGATGTGCTGAATGGAGAACATTACTAGTATGAATGGAAAATACTACAGTTTTTCTCAATCGTTTACACACTAACACTGGAACTTAAGACAAAATGTGCACAATCTGAAACTCATGTACCAACTCTAAACTTTATTTCATTTCAAACTGTTATTCATACTCGTGAAGCATTGAGGTTTCCGTCATTTCCAGTGATGACAAGTTCACACAGAGAAACAAATATCAACAAAACAAATGCAATGTACAATAATAATTAAAAACAGTTACAGGTTGAAGTACATACGTCTAGACCCAATTCATAACTATAAACCAATTCTGCTGAACTACAGTACACGCGCACACTTCTTGCTTTACACTCAGATGTCAATTCTAAACCACCCTTTTGTCGAAACGCTACACAATTCTCTATATTTTGCACAATCTTCTCGAATAAAATCTCACTGCATTCACATGGAAAACACAACCATTCAAATTGCTAAACGCTCAAGTCTGTTGTGAAATTTGCAATCAGGGCTTTAGCAATAAAAGGGCCACAGGTGAGCTCCTGGTTTGGAGAACAATGGATGACAACCTTGAAGAGAAAGGCAATCAGAGAGGCAGAGGAGTAAGAATAAGAGGAGGACAAGGAGGAGGAGGAGGACAAGGAGCAAGATGAGGAGGAGGACAAGGAGGAGGAAGAAGAGTTCAAAGAGGAAGAGGAGCGCAAAACATCTTTGATGAGATTCAGGACACTGTAATTGACCATGTGCTCAACCATGGTTTGACCATGAGGGAGGCTGGCTAGAGGGTTCAACCCAACTGCCGCTTCTCAGTAGCATCCATTATTGAGGAACCCAACTGCCGCTTCTCAGTAGCATCCATTATTCTGACCTTCAGAAATGAGAATAGCTAAGAAATCTACTCGCCTTACTGTAGTACTGCATATCAATACAGTACTCAATAATTACTGTAGAATAGTGTTGCAAGTCGACCATAGTAAACAAATCATGTTCTACAGTATGTACTGTACGTACCGTATGATGAGATTGGGAACTGTATTGCTACTTTGTCTAAAAAGTAATCCATAGTATTGTTACTGCCCAGTATTCGTTACTGCCGAGTATTTGTATTTGTATGTTTTGCAGGATTGAAAGATTACCACAATGTGGTGGGAGAGGACATGTATTGACAGCTGAGCAGGAGACTGCAGTTGTCCCTATGGTTCTGGAGGATAATGCAATACAGTAACACTCAAACAAATACAAAGTTGAATTATTGCTGACCAAGCTGTGTTGCACAACATTCAGATGGTGAGCCTGTCCACACTGGACCGTGTTCTTCAGCAAAATTCAATGAGGACGAAGGAGGTGTACAGGGTTCCCTTTGACAGGAACACAGACAGAATCAAAGACGTACGGCATGGCGATGTGCAAGTAAGTCCTATACATTCAGCAACGACACATTACTGTATTGTACCTGTAATCCAATGTTGTTCTTTTTTTTTTTTTACAGTGTTTCACAGCAGCCTACTGTATTGACCACTCTCAATGGTCTATTATATATTGTCATGCTGTCTGTTTCAAAGTGTTCTGGAGCTAGACACAGCTGCAGAGGTGCATGTATTTATATTTATTGATGAAATGGGCTTTAACCTGGTCAAGAAAAGGTGCTGGGGCAGGAATGTCATCGGCCAGTGTGCCATGGTTGAGGTTCCTAGCCAGCGTGGAGGGAATATTATAATGTGTGCTGCCATAAACCACCATGGTGTCTTCCATCACCATGCCAGCCTTGGTCCCTACAACACAGCCCATCCCCTCACATTCCTGGATGCACTACACAACCTGTTTGTTCCACCAGACCAGATGGATGGCCCAGAGCAGCTCAACTACGTTGTTATCTGGGACAAAACAAGGCTGCTCTGGTCCACGACTGTTTCCACGATCACCCACAATTTTCAGTTGTGCTTCTCCCACCATCCTCTCCATTTCTCAGTCCTATTGAGGAGTTTTTCTCAGCCAGGAGATGGAAAGTCTATGACTGGTGGAACGCCCCCGAACCATAAGAACCTTGCTCGAGCTTAGATGCTTTGATTTGGGCCAGACAGCCATACAAACAGGCAAGTGGAACATAAGACTAGATGCCGTCGTCTTTTGTATGCTAAACCTTCTGTGATTGAACAGCTTTTGATTGTCGCTCAAATCCCGTGTTGGAGAGATTCATTTGGAATACATCAGAAAAGGGACACTGGACTGTGTGGTATTTGTGAGAGATTGGGTGCCGTCTTTTATTGAAATCAAAACAACGCAGAGCTGAATAAGGACAATGATAAAAGACAATGAAAGTCAACAAACCTCTTAAGGTGCTTTGAGGAACCTTAAATTAAAGGTTCTTCAAAGAACCTCTCCTCAGGGTTACTTGAGGAACCTTCAGAGCTCTTTGAGGAACCTACTTGCTCTGCAGCAGTATTGATGATAATAATAATAATAATAATAATAATAAACAACAGTGTCTGTCTTTATGATGGTTTATTCATACCACATAAATAAATAGAATACAATATATAATGTACATAATATATACGAATTTTGACTATGCAGAGGAATAAATCACCTCCATAGAATAAATACAATACATACATGACTAATATGACAACAATATTACATTAGAATAATCAAAGGTACGCAATACTGTACATCGATTAATTCAACAAATAAATATAAAACTATAGTTAATAAACTGTCTGCCGGGTTGGCAGCTTGCAACTTGGTGAGAGTGTGTGTATGTGTGTGTGCATTCAGAGCAGGAAATTTGCCATTTTAGTGACAGGCATTGGACTTTTCTCCTTCGTCTGAATCCCAACCATGCACTGTTGCAGAAAAATTAGAGTCTTCCTTATGTTTGCTGGGTATCGAACACCAGATATGAAATAGATCCCCAGTAGGGCCCCAACTCCCTCTGAGATGTCTTCTGGCCTTAGGATGTCAGCTCCATCTAGTTGAAGTGAGTTCCCACTCATCATCAGCACAGGTGTAGGAACCTTCACCTCCTATGAAAACCAAAACAAATATAGTATCTGACATGGATATGTATGATATTCATAACAACCCCCCCCACACACACACACACACACACACACACACAATGTCTAGTATGCATGATGGGATTAATGTATTCCTGTACTCTATAATCCAAATGATCCACACCGAAGAGTAATACACTTCAAAATGCCATTAAAGCAATTAATACACAGCAGGCATACATAACCTCTACCGTAGCCCTGTTCCAGGATGCTTTACGATTTCGAGACTACACCTCTGTATCTTTCACTCGGCCAGTAGTCAACAGCAAAATGAATGTGCCCTGGAAGGGTGGTATACAAAGGAATAGCCCCGAAATAGTAAAGCACCCTGGACCAGGGCTAGCCCAATGAAACACTGTGCTCTTACCTTGTCAGTTGCATAGAGCTTGCCAGGATGTTCATTGAAGAGGTAGGGAGCAGGAGCATTGCAGGTGTTCCTTCAATCTATTGATGTCAAGCCAATTCAACACAGCCTCCATGGTCCATTTTGATACATAATTCTCCCTAGGACATGCAAAAACAGAAAAACAAATGAAACAATTTATGTGACGGTCCAATAGACAACAGTAGGCCTACATCCTCATTACAACCAGATGAACGTGTCTAAGGTTTGTAAAAACACTGGAAATTACTTACTGGTCTCCAAATGTGTTTGAGTGGAAATCCATTTTTCCCTGAGGAATAAAACAAGAGAGAAATTAAGGTATATTAGGCTACTGGTCACAAGCTAAGAGTGATGGCAGTAGGGAAACTTCTGCAAGGCAACTTTGAAGCTATTTTAATTTGAAAAGGCTAAAAGGGCCTATTCACACAAAGTTCTCTAGCTTGGTCCGATCCTAATACAACATTTTAATTCTTTTTTTTTTTTGTATGGTTGCATTTCACACTGCCTTTTTTGTAAGCAAACCCGGACTTCTTAACAAACCCCGCATGTGCTAATTGTGTTCACTTTATAAGAACAAAACAAATGCACGCAGCATGCAATGCCTTGTTTACGAAAGAAATGCACCCTGCCTCCATCATGTGACTAATAGCTGGATGTAAACAAAAGTATAGAGCTTGTAATTCAAATTGCCACCAGGGGGCGTTTGGTTCCTTACATCACGGCCCAATGTAAAAATCCCATTGACTTATTAGAAATCATTGATTATGAAATATCCATGTTGTTTACGGATACCTAGTTTATGTGTTGTTCTTGGACCGCCATTCTCATACCATGTGCTCGGTTCAATTTAATTCAACCTCTGGACGGAAAAAACGGGTTTACATCGACAAAAGATGGCTTTGAACTACACGTCGCATAAATTACGTCATGGTTTCTACATCATCACTGCTATGGCAACACGGTGTAGGTCGCTTCCCCTTGGTTTGTTTTGCCGTGAGGTAATAACTGTGGGACCGTGGGTAGGAATGACAGCAGTGAAGAGTAGTTCTTATTGTACATTGTTGTACTGCAACGTTGTACCTTTTACTTCTGCTGGATAAGTCGTGCTGCTAATGCTATATTTTGTGAGTAATATATAACACAATTACCTCACGCCAACTAGCTGGCTGGTTCCTGACTTCTAACTAAAGCTATTGCTTTTTGAAGATTTCTCCATTCATTTCCCCATAGACAAATGGGTGGGGAAATGATGGGCGAGGCTTGTGACGTTTTTGACTTACAAGCTCTATTCAGGAGCTATGATGCAGAGGACCCGGGGGAATGAGAAGGGGCTGGTGGGGAGGAATGCCAATTAAGGAGTTTGACTTGTATAACTAATGTGAATTAAACAGTTTAATTTAAATTATATCCATAATACGACTGTTTCATGTTGTGTGTTTGTAATGTAGGCTATTGAAATGTCTAGCTCAAGCTAAGAATTCTAGCTAACGTTAGCAGCCGTAGCAACTGTAATTTCAGGCTTATATCCACAAATGTATAGATTTCAGTCCAGGGTAGCCGTGGATAGGCCTAATGTCTTGCGTTTATGTATTGCAGTTGTCATCCTGCTAATATAAAATCCCTTTAGCTAATAGGATGAGACTGCGCAGTCAATACTTTGTTCCCTTGTTCCTACCAACCAATACTTTGTCGCAGGAAGCTCAATATCAAAGTAACATTAGACATTATTGGTTGGTTGTTAGCTAGCTACCTTGTGACAACATATTTCCTAATTTACCGTAGGTAGCTGTTAAGGATAGAAGTATAATGTTATTAGCTAAATTGCTAGCTAGCTAATGCTTCTGGGTTAACCTTGAACTTGAACTGGCTAGCGCAGTGCTAGAGTGCTATATATATTATAAACTAACTCTACTTGAGGTAATTTAAACACCTTATAATGTATCAAGGGTCACAAAACAAGTGGAATATAGGCTATATTATTTTGTTAAATGTCACATCAATATTAGCCTACCTGAAAACTGAAAATATAACAGTCTCTCAATCTTACCTGAAAACTGTGAAAATATAACGGCCTCTCATTCCAAATGACGCAGGTGAGCATTCTTCTGCCGCGTGCAAGCTGTGCTTGAAGATCCTCCAGGAACCTCAATTCGAAATGGTTCTTTGAAGAACTTGTTTTCATGCTGAGGAATCATACAAGTTCTTGCAGGCACCTCTAAGAGCATTAACAAACCTATAGGGTTCTTGGGGTAGCCTATAGGTTCTTCAAATAACCTAGAGCAGGGGTGTCAAACTCTGGCCCGCGGGCCAAATTTGGCCCGCAGTGTAATTATATTTGGCCCGCGAGGCAATACCAAATGACTACTAGAGCTGGCCCGCCAGTATTATACAGCGCATTCACCGCTAATACTACAAATCCCATAATGCTCTGCTGTTGGTTTGGCGCGTCAATCAAGACAGGACCCAGAAACGCCCTCTCTTCTGTGACAGTAGTCATAGCAATCTCATACTACAACTGTAACCGTGTTACCCCTTCTTAAAAATGGCGAAAAGAAAGGCAGAAAACAGAAGCTTTACGTTATGTAACGTCTCACTGTGATAGAGACACCTGTGTTGACCTAGCCGGCCGCTGTGTTTGCTCTGTTCCTGTTCATTCAATCCTGTCTGCCTTCTTGCCGGCCTGTCTGCCTGTCTGTCTGTCTGCATGCCGGCTGTAGGACAGTCAGGGTTTTACAAGCTTCTCTACTGAGCAGATGGAGCACCAACACTTGTGTCTGAGGGTGTATTCACATATGTTAGTGCACACCATTGATGCGCACCAAAAGCGAAAGTGATAAGTGCATATTCAATGTTAAAGCAAAACTTGTTTTGGTCCATATTAAAATTTTCATTTGTTCAATGTTGGCCCGCGACTTTGTTCAAGTTTAAAATTTTGGCCCACTGTGTATTTGAGTTTGACACCCCTGACCTAGAGGTTCTTCAAAGAACTACTAAATTTTTAGTGTACAGTACAGCCAAACTGGCTATCAAACCAGCTGTGATATATAGGCTACAGTATCTTGGTGAAAAATTAAGTTACTGTATATTTGTGTATATTTTACATACAACAGGTGAAAATAACACAACATGTGTAGCATATGTATAAAATGTGTGTAATGTATTTCAACAGAAATCTCAGTTTATATCCTTTTATTATTTTTCAAAGTTTTAAGTTGTCTCTAAGTATGTGTGAGTAATTTTGGGAGCGTTATTCATTTATTTATGAAACTTATTTTACAATTTTTGTTGCCGTCATTGTTGCACGCCTCAGTCTGCCGAGAGCGCTCTGAGGAGAGGTAAGCGTCTGTTAGCTCTCAGCAATTCGAAATGGAAAAGTTCCTTAAAGTGTTTGTGTACACTGCAAGGCTATTAAAGGAGTTGTTAACGGAGTAGTAAAGGGAAAATGCATGTTTAGCCCTGTTTTAAGGTTACTTATGATCATATTCAATGGTTCAGATCAAAACGTTGACAAAACTAGCACTTTTGAGAAAGTCTGATAATTGCTCTACCACCGTTTAGGTCATACAATGGATGTGGATGGGCACCTTGAAAAATCATGTATGTAAAATCATGCACTCACATACACCACTGATTACTACTGACTACACACACCACATCTCAGTTCCTTTTTTATAATACTTCAATTAAGTATAATAAATCATTTGGTTCATTCTTAAACTGGTTGTATGCATCTCATTCCTTGGTCACGGCCGTAAGCCCGGTTTGTGACACACACTCACATGCACACACACGCACACAAACACAGCCACACTCGCTGAAAGATAATTGTGACCCGGTCTGGAGGTTTCATCCTGATGTCAGCACTACTCAAAATGCGCTAGAGGGCAATGTTTTTTTGTTTTTTTTACTGTTTTCATTTTTTTTTTTTTACATATTACAAAAATTGAAGTTGCGAAGTAGCCACTCAATGTAACAACAACCGTTTTAGGTTCACTAAATAGTCATACTTTGGTTGTGTTCGAAATGGCATACTAACATACTGCCTACTACATACTCAATGAGTATGGACTGCATACTGCCTACTGAATTAATAATAAGTATACCATTACCAGCAGACTTTTCACACTGAAGTATGCAGCTAGGTATCCCGGAATGCATTTCTCACCGGCCGGCAGCGATAGCTGGAATTTTAAAGATTAGGCTAAAAGCTGTTGTAATTTGGGGTCTACAAGTGTTAGTATGTAGTTTTATTTAGTTTTCATATGTTTTGAGGCGAGAAAGTAGTCATGTAGATTCCTAAAATGTGGCCAGTTTATCAAAATAACTTGTTGATATATCTGATCTGACATTTGTTTTCCACTTCTGTAGGCTAACGTTAGATAGCGTAGGTACGTTCCTAACATTAGATACCTTTTACTGCGGGGTTCTACAGAAACGTCGGAAGAAATAACTAAACAAGTTAAAATGATTTGGGGGCCAAATCTTTAGCTAGCTATGCAGCGAAAGTAACTAGCTTACTATATTGTTGTCTTAGCAAAAGAACATGATTAAAAAAACAAACTTGTTCCTTCATATGAAGCTACTGTCCGGGACCATTCGTGACTGCTATAAATAAACTTGATTTTATGCAAGTGGCATCTTTGTAATAATGTCGACATAGAAGTGTTAAGAATGCATTTTCACCATGTACATTCCCAAAATAGCTGTATGTACATTTGCTGCATATATATTATTGCCAGGTTTGTTGTGTCCGATTCAGACATAACAAACCTGGCCAGCAGCCCCGTTCCCACGCCTGGCATACGTTACCTCACGGGACGTCCTGGATCGAGATAGCAGCTCCTGCTTCAAACATCATTTTATCATTTAATACTTGATCCAACCAACATGCCTCTTACCAGAACCAGACGACGGAGGCAGTCAGCTCGTCGCCTGCAGTACTTGATTGAGATGTAGGCATGATTTTTCACCCCGAAGTAGCCTAACATTAACTTATCACACTCACTAGCTCCCAGTAGGCTATATCATCACCTTGCTAAAGTAATTGCCTGAGTCATATTATTTTCAAGTGTTTCAGGAGACAGAATAATGAAACGGCCTAAGCCACTCACATTTTTTGATTTAGGCCATTATAGTACTGTGGTAAAAACAGCATGATCTTTTCAATGTATGATGTGGCAGTTTTACCAGAGGTGGAGCTGACTAGACAATTAGTTTAGCAAGGTGATGAGAGAAAGTGAGAATCTTCTTAAATTACAATCTTTTAAAGCATCACTATAATTACTATAATATAGCATTACTTTTAATTATAGTACTGTGGTAAAAACAGCATGATCTTTTCAATGTATGATGTGGCAGTTTTACCAGAGGTGGAGCTGACTAGGCAATTAGTTTAGCAAGGTGATGAGAGAAAGTGAGAATCTTCTTAAATTACAATCTTTTAAAGCATCACTATAATTACTATAATATAGCATTACTTTTACCCCCCCCTCCCCCACACACACACACACGCACACACACACCTCCCCAAAGAGCCATTGCTTTTTGGTCAGGCTGCATGTGCAAATGAGAATGTGTTCTTAAGTTACACTGACAGACTCATGAATAAATTCATCTTTAATCATCAATCATCTTTAATCATCAATCTACCTTAATAACTTCTGATGCTGATGGTCAGCAAGGGTGTTCAGGAGGCTCATCTGCTTCCCGAACAGGGATGAGCTGGAGGAAATCGGGGCTGGGTTCCAGCAGCTGTCTGGTTCCCCAGCTTTTTGGAAAGTGGCCGGGAGCATCGATGGAGGCCATGTACGAATTGTACCACCGGGCCAGTTTGCAGCGGAGTACTTTAACAGAAAGCTACTCCACTCCATCCAGTTCCAAGCCATCTGCGATCATAAGGGTCGCTTTCTGGATTTCCATGTGGGCTTCTCTGGTTCCGTGCATGACGCCTGGGTCCTCAGCTGCAGCCCCCTGTATGTGCACCAGCTGTAAGGCAAGGCAAGGCAAGTTTATTTATATAGCACATTTCAGCCACAGGGCAATTCAAGGTGCTTTACATGAGACATTAAAAGCATTAAAACAAAAAGCTGTACCCACCTCCAGGATGGTGCCTCATAGGGGATGGAGGGTATCCCTGCTTGGCCCAACCCATTTGCCTGATGACCCCATTCTGTGAGCCTGTCCGGAAAGCTGTGGAGAGAAAGTACAACACAAGCCTGTTCAGGGCAAGGTGTGTGGTGGAGAGGGCATTTGGGGTGCTGAAGACAAGGTGGCGGTACATCTTCCTCAAGGCGCTAGAGGTGAAGGAGTTTGTGTCAGAGGTCATTATTGACTGCCTGTTCCTCCACAACCTCTGCATCGGCAATGGGGGCATTTTGGAACCTGATGAAGGTGGTGATGGTGATGATGAGGATGATGGCGTCACCGGAGAAGTCAGCGAGCTACTCCAGCAGTCTGGGGACACCCTCCAAAAAAGTCTGCTCCCAATGTCCTGATCCCTGTACTGCAGGAACATTATTATTTTTAGAGTAGGAAAAAAGTGTTGCACACCCTGGCTATATAATAATAAACCTGTTTCTGATTGCACTGGCTGTCTCCTTCATTTTTATTAACCCTTTTAAATTAACAATCCTGCAGTGCTGCCCATTTGTTTTAATCTCCCAGGTGGCACTGTTCAACAACAGATATACGTCCTAACATTGTAAGTAATTGTAATCTAAGTACATAGAAGCCTAATAATTGTATTACTTTGATTAAAACAAAGGGGTCTGTAGCATGGATCTAAGATGAGGGGGGTTATTAGCCAACTCGCTAACCACTAGCTAAGTTAGTTATAGGCCTAACGTTAGTGACCAACAGGCTTTCAAGCCAGTCGAGCGGTAGATACAATACCAACAACAATGAAGATATGTTCATTATGAATAATCTGCATAATATGTGAACACAAGTCGTTTGATTACTCACATTTGTACATGATTTGTTGGCTAATGCCAGGGCCGTCTGCTCCGTTGTCCGCCATTGCGCAGTCTGAAGAGACGCGATGCATTTTGGGGAAGTTGAGTAGGAGAAGCATGGATGTATTAATAGAACTCCTAACGTTAGCTCTTTGTTGATAAACATACCATGTCGAGACTAGCTAGTACCGTGTTGATGTTTGTTAGCCAGCTTAGCTGTAGCTGTGTTGACCAAACACAGGACCAAACAAAGGAGTCACTGTGTCGCCAGTTAGCCGTGTTAGTGTTAGCAGGACCACACTCTGAGACCTTTGTTTTTTGTTTCAGTATCAGCAAACATCTTCTCCAGACCCTACAGCAAGCTTCACCTGAAGCTGGACCTCCACTTCCTGATTGCAGGCCACACCAAGTTTGCCCCGACTGGTACTTTGGCCTGATCAAGCAGCGCTACATGAAGACTAGAATGGACACTTTGACTGACATCGCTGGCTCCACTTTGGATGAACCACTCTTGTTGCGTTGTCCAGGAAGTCCTTGCGCTCGTATTGTTTTCTCAATAAACCAGACTTAACCTTTTGAGCGAATCTTGGTAAATCCTTTTTGACTAGATCAGTTAAAATCCATTACAGAAGCCCCCTGCAAACCAGCAGCACAGAAGAAGACTGTCCGTGTATAGTACTCTGGTTGTACTATACTGTACATAGGCCCTCACTCTCATTATCACAATGGCACACAAGCCACCCCCTGGACAAACAAGTGAACACTTGACACATTGCACCTTGTCTATACAACAGACAACTGACTCTGTTATGTTATGTTATGTTATTTTTATTTATAATGCGCCCCCCAACCAACTGTTACATCAGCCCGGGGCGCAGCCCAGGTACAAAGGGAGACAAACAAAAACAAAGGACTGCAAACGAACAGATTAACAAGAAACGCCAGGAATTGGAGAGTGGCTGGCTGCTGTCGGGCGTAGCGCCGCCATCATGCTTCTTAACAAAGCGCTTCACAATACAAATAACAGATAACTCTGCAGTGACTCTGCACTACTGTACACTCTATCACTTGAATCAACACCTGACAACACTTGAGCAATTGAACACCTTGTCAAGGTGTAGACAACTGACTCTGCACTACTGTATACTTGACATGTTATGTTATTGCACTGCCTGTATCATGGACACAGTCACAGCCATCCATGATCAGATGGGATAAATACAGTACACATACTGTAGATGAGTGTGATACTGATAGAATACCTTGGCAGACATCAGGACCAAACCTCTGGTGCCAGTCTGGGAAGTCATCAGAACCCCCCCCCCCCCCCCATCCTAAAACTAATCACAGATTATCCCTCAACAACAACAACACACACGCCCTCACCCACACACCCATCCAAAGGCATGTATACTAATAAGCACACTCAGTCAAGCAGTCTCTGACGCAGATCCTCTCACACACCCATACACGCCGGGGAAAGTTTGTGGTGTTTCCAAGCCCCCTCTGTGTCTGTAAACCAGACCTTGTTGGGCAGGATTAGTTTAGAGATAACAGAACACTGTCCAATAAACCTTCCTATCCCCTTCTTTAGCATGCACACACACACTCCATCTGAGAGGAATACCCTGTGGAAATGTTTGCAAAGTCCTCTCCTTTAAACAGATCTGTTTGCAGCGGGACACAGGTTTAATATCCTTGGATGTATTAGTGGAGTGTTCGGGGGAGACCAAGCTTCAGGGCTGTGCCCTGTAGGGTTTGGCTCATTGTTTGGGGGAAGTGCTGACTCTGCCTATCTTGTCTCTCTTTTTTCTCTCAAACATACACACACACACACACACACACACACACACACACACACTACTAACAGCTTTGGTGTTGTAGTGGTACTGGACTCATATGTTTCCAACGTGTGTGCAAGTGTATGCAATTGTATCTATTGCAAATTATCATTGCTGGCTTGTTATACTACAGTACATTGAACGCAAACAGGTCCCACGGATTTCTGGAGATGCATGGAGTCCCACAGACATCCATACACAGCATTCTAACATGTTAAGGACCGTTCAAAATGTATGGGAGAGAGTCGCTGGAGAAAAACAGGGGAGGGTCATCCTTTTTTAATTTCATACCTTTCTGCTGATCTTTGTGCTTGGCCTAATCAGACAGTGGGTGTATACAAATCTGGCGAATCAGTGGTGCTCTGCTGATGATGACGGGCTAGATTTAGCCACTGGCGTGTAGAGTGACCTGGTCGATCAGGTCAGTCCCTTAATGAGAAGGACTTTATTAATAGCTTGAATAATGATTACACATAGCTAATACAAACAATTATAAAAATACTCAATACTGCTACTTAGTGGGAATGGATTATGTTTACTACTGAGTTTAGCCATGTTCATAGATATGCCCTTGAAAAGCATTCTAATTTTTCCTTTCCCTCCCAGTGTGTGCATGCGTGCGTGTGTGTATGCTGGCGCAGGCGTGTGTGTGGGGCGCTGGGGTCCATGTGTGTGTGGCTGTGCGCGTGCCTCTGCATCTTTCAGAGTCTGGCACCACAGAGGTCAGGGGAAGGGTGGTCTGAGGTGTAAGAGCTCCTAGCGGGGCCGGCGGACCTCACCTCCCCCGCTCGGCAGCATGGGGGGGGGGGGGGGGGGGTTGATAGAGGGCTGGTGGCTTAGAAAACCAGGAAGACGGGAGGACTAGGGTAATATGGGGGAGGAGAGGGAAAGAGATTGGAGAAAGGAGGGAGAGAGGGAGGGAGTGGACAAGAGAGGTGTTGTGGGCGGCAGGCAGAGGTCCAGTTGGCAGGACTGTAGCATATTTTATCGTGCCATCGCTCTCTCTCTCTCTCTCTCCCCTCTCTCTCCATCTCACCCACCATGTGAAGTAATGTGCTGTGAAATATGTACTTAAAGCCATTCTCAGGTGTGTCCCTAAAATGGAGTGTGGGGATCTGTGTGCGTGTGTGTGTGCGTGTGTTCCTGCATATAACCATGTGTATTTATTAATGATAGCGCTTGTACACAAGGGTAGGCATGCATGAGTGTATTTATTCATCGACTCATTTCATTTCAGCTTGCAAGTACCTGTGTGTGTGTGTGTGTGTGTGTGTGTGTGTGTGTGTGTGTGTGTGTGTGTGTGTGTATGTATTTTGAGGGGGGCAGCTGTAAAAATCCCAAGGCCTGACAGCGAGAAGGGTGCAATTATGATTGTTATTGCTCTAATAAGTCTCACACCCACACAGTGCACAGTATACACCCACATAACACAAACACGCAAACACACACACTCTCACACAACACACTTCCTCGGCTTCCCAGGGCAAGTAAGGACAGAGGATAATCTTCATCTAAAAACAAAATGCACAGCACACTACAGCAGCTGCATACCAATGCTCTCTAACTCAGTAGCCCTGATTCGGGTACAGTACATGTCCGCTCACCCACACCCCACCCCCCAGACTCCCGACCTATCATATTCACCCCCACACCCCTTCCAGGAACTCCCCTCAATTGAAGAGCAGTCAATTAGTCATCCATTCATCTGTCCCTCTATCCTCATTCCCCAAAGCCCCCCCCCCCTTCCAATCCACCATCAGGCCAAGGCAAGGTTCTTTCCAGTTACAGAGTGAAAAAATCCAAATCACTATCGATTTGAGCCCTCATGTAATATACATCTGCAGCTTTAGGATTCGCTCTGGACTGTCTCTCAATCTCTCTCTCTCTTTCTCTCTCTCTCTCTCTCTTTCTGTCCCTCTCTGCCTCTCTCTCCCTCTCCCCGCCTCCCCCTTTCCAACCCCCCACTCAGCAGGTGAGAGGTGTATTTGCCTCAGATACATCCCTTTCTCTCTGCCATCTCTCCACATCTTCCGATCGATCTCTCGCTCCAACTCTTCGGGCCCATTAAGAGGAGTGTTTATGCTGAGGATATTGATGGCTCTTCTCCCTAGTCTCCGCCTATCCTTCTCTTCTCTCTCTCTGCTGCCATCTTTGAATTCTGTCTGTTTCCCTCTCCTCGATGCCCCACCGCTGCCACCTTCTCTCTCTTACTCTCTCTGAGAAAATAAAAAATCACACCCAGGTGGTGAAGTAAGTTGTGTAGGTGAGCAATATCTACTGCCCTCTAGTGCTGATGTGCAACGGTATTGGAAACTCCTTGGTCTAAATCTAATGCTACGAACGAACACACACACAAACACATGTCACATATTGAAGGCGGCTGCACTTAAGTTTTATTCATAGTTTTTGTCCCCTCTTACAAAACATAGGTACTGATCATTGGTGAAAAAGCTGAAAGAGAGAACCTATCTGCACATTTATAAACACTGGCACACCAAATGCCAAGGTGTCATACTTGACTCAGATCTTAATTTCGAAACCCACATCAAGAATATTACCAGGACATCTTTTGTTATCACTTAAGAAACTTTGCCAAGGTGCAACCGTTTCTCTCTCAGACTGACACTGAAAGACTAATGCATGCTTTCATCACAAGCAGGCTGGACTACTGCAATGCTCTACTGTCTGGCCTACCAAAGAAAGCTATCTCTAAACTACAAATGATACAGAAGGCTGCAGCACAAGTCCTCACTGAGACTAGACGGGGTGCACACATCACACCAGTCTTACAATTACTACACTGGTTACCTGTTAGTTTTAGAATAGACTGAATACATTTCAGACATGCATGTCAGGTAGCCTACATGCCCAACAGACCACTCAGGTACTGAACTCCTAATGGTTCCAAAAGCCAGGACCAAGAGACACAGAGAGGCATCTTTCAGTTTCTATGCCCCCAACCTCTGGAATATCTTACCAGAGTACTTAAGAGGGGATGAAACAGTGGACATTTTTAAACAAGATTTTAAGACTTACCTATTCAGTTGTAGCACTCTAAGATTTACTAGTAGGGAAATATGACTACAATGACTAATTTATGATTACACATCACAAATATGAATGAATACAGTATGTATTTCACAACATTAAACCAACTCGTAAGGGGCACCACCCTGTTCTGTACAGGGAAACAGATAACCTTTATCAATAGTCTAATTCATCAATCTCTGTCTGAAGGACGTCTTGACTCAATCAAGGGACCTAGAAATCATGTGATGACGCTACGATGTGATCAAAACTTAATAATATTTATTGAAGTTATACTAATCAATTATCAAAATGAAATGAAAACAGTTCATTAAATAGATAGAGAAACAAATGTGGCATTTTGAAAACAGCAAAATTAAATGAATGATGTCACAGATGATCACATCCTAAATTCTCTAAGCTTAACCCTTGGGAGTCCCTGATCACGCCGGCGTGATTATGAAGATTGACCACTCACACAGGGTGAGGGGTGTGGATGGGCTCTGACCCCCAACTCACGTGAGGTCGTAAAAGGGAGACTAAGGATTCGATTATGGAATCATCAAATATCCCTGTTATGGTTTCAAAATATTATATCTCCCCAACATGCATAATCAACTGATTCATGATTTTAGCTTCAAATTGATACCAAACATCACTAGGTTGACTTGGCAACACATAATTAATTATGTAAGGGATAATCAACGAGTAGGTGTGCGTAGCTGTAGCTACCCGATATTGCTAGATAGCAGTGAGCGAAGTATAGGCTACTGCATATTTGCTGTGCAACATATACATTGTCCAGCTGTCAAACCTAGTTGCCAACAAATTATGTATGATAGCCAGACACCTGATTGTCCTCAACTCCAAAAGTGTTGTTTTCATGTCATGATATATCACTGTCAGTCGTATCTTACGTTCATTGTGAGTTGATTTGCGAGGACGGGATTTGTCATATCATTATGTGAAGCAACAGGGTATTAGAATCCAGCAATTGCCTCTTCACACTGTGATATATTTGGATGTCTTATATACTGTAAATGAATAAACGAGGCGGAGACCATTTTCCATTCGTCTGACTTCTTTTACTGCAACTCTCGGACTGACGTTACAAAATCATATCTGGCTACTACACCACTAACACCACTAGGCTAACGTTATAACACAAAGTGAAAAAACAGTTTTTGATTTGGGGACAGTGAGGTGTCTGGCTATCATAAAGAGTTTGTTGGCAAATAGATTTGACAACTGGACAATGGATGTGTTGCACAGCAATTATGCAGTATCCAACAATTTGTTCATGGCTAGCTAGCAATGGTACAGCAGGCTATGGGATTAGCTCGTTTGGGTTGCTGTCAAAGCCGGTGCATTAATTTAGATCTGTAATTAAACTTCAGCCGAACTATGTGTGCGTATACACGGTTTTAACGCAAGTCTGCTGGTCAATCAGGAAAGAGTATTAACCCAGGCCATGGTATAATTACAAACAACATTAACACTGGTAACAATACAATACATCAATGCCCATGCTTTATTCATAGGGCTCATTCTCATTGTGGCTGCATCACATAGTTGGGAGAAAGTAATTGAACTGTATTAATGCCAAAAAGAAAAATAATTCTGTTGTTTCACTGTGTTAAGAGTGCTGGGAGGCACATGTGGCCTGAAGGAATATAGTGCAGTCTTTTATTGCTCTGGGGGAAGGGATTAGGACCCTCCACAGCCTTTGTGTCAGGAAGGGCCATATCCTCTCAGCATTGTGAGGAGAGGAAGAGTTAGTGATTCCCCAAAATTCCATTTCAAGGGACCAGTCCTTAGAACCTAGAGAAGGTTCTTTCAGGTTTACTGTGGGTTTGAAAAGATCCTGGGTTTGGAAGCAGTCGAAATAACCACACATCACCCCCTGCGTGAACTCCCATTGATTGGTCATTGCGTATGGGAGAGAATGTCCTTGGCTTGGGCCCAGGACTACTGATCGTATCGGGACTAGCTGAGGGCAACAACATTCCTGTGTCAGAGAGTAACATTTCATAAACAAAAAAATAATAATTCAGTTTTCAGTTTTACTGTCCAATGAGTTCATTTCATCAAACCATCGGTCATTCATCAAGTCCGTTCATATATCAACCGATGCGCACATTTGAATGCAAATTGAAAGCGTATCGCAAGCAATGACCCAAAACAAAAATCTCCAAAAACGTGTGTGTGTTTTGTGTGTGTGCGTGTGAGGGGAAGAGGGGGGAGAGAGAGCATTTGGGCTTGGGATTAGGGGCTGGAGGGAGCTGAAAGGGGGTATGCTATTTCAGCTAGTAGGAAGCCACTAGAGAGGGTAATGTTTGTGGAGTCGTAGGCGCAATTATCACAGCCTGCAACAGCGCTCTTCATACAGACAGGGCAGTATCCTACCGGACCGTTGGTCTGCTTCGGTGACCATGCCGAATCCACATTAGTCATTCCGTGTGTTGCAAAGTTCACTGCGCGATTCACGTTTC
The DNA here is from genome assembly GCF_949987555.1 of Borostomias antarcticus. Taxonomy (NCBI): domain Eukaryota; kingdom Metazoa; phylum Chordata; class Actinopteri; order Stomiiformes; family Stomiidae; genus Borostomias; species Borostomias antarcticus. Next base: position 44,227,272 of record NC_140234.1, on the reverse strand, counting down.
TTAATTCTAGCACGTTTCACTGTTTCGAACTGTTCGATAGGCTGCGCGTCTGACATGATGAACATCCAAATTCTCCGCTCTCACTTCCGCGTCACGGCTCCCCTCTCCAATGTGTTACCTGAGCCCAGGTAAGCTACCCCTCGGTAATTGAAAGCCTTAAAGGGACAGGCGCGCTTTCCCCAAACAGGTTAAAACCGCTCTGTTACAAGGGCCTAAACCTTTCTATATACTTTACTTGTACTATAAGTATAGGCTAAATATACTTGCATGTAAGTAAAAGTATAGGCAAAGTATACTTCAACTTTTTCAATGTACTTGTCAGTATAAACTAAGTATACTTTTATTTAGTATATCCCTGATAGTACATTCAAAGTAAACTGAAAGTATAATAACTTTAGTTTTAGTTTAAAAGGGGTATACTAATAGTATACTTAACTACACTTCGTTTTGGTAAGGGGGGGGGGCAACTTGATGTGGCCTGCTATCAGGAAGTGGAGGTCTAGCTTCAGGTGAAGCTTGCACATGGTCCGCCAAGCACAGTACCACAGCACAAAGTTGTTCTTGTTTTGTACAATGCAGTTGTCACGATGAAGGTCCACGTGTATTTCTCCAACTCCATAGTTGTTGAAGAAATGATGCAGCTAGTTGATGACTTCATTGCTGCCCTTGCTTGAGGCCATCCCTTCATCGATCAGGTAGTTCACTTGCTTCGGCATCCCTTTACAGCACACCAAAAAGGCCACACTTGCAGAGTCAAAAAGTACATGGGTCCTGGCTGAAGAGGGTCAGAAGGGAAGTGGACCTAAGAGAAAAGGTGATATAGAACAGACAAAGACAAGATGCATTGAAAATCAACATCACAGAGGCGTGGGGAGGGTAAACCAAATCAACAGTGGTGTCATAGGATGAACTTATTTTCACCTGTTGTGCAAAATCAAAGCTGTAGTGCATTGTGATCTCCTTGCTACTATGCCTAGCTGGCTAACAAACATTATCAACAAGGTACTAGCTAGTCACGACATGGTACGTTTATCAACAAAGAGCTAAAGTTAGCCAGTAGGCGAGTGGCTCCTTTGTTTGGTTCACACAGCTACAGCTAAGCTTGCTAACAGTATCAACAAGTTAGCACACTTGCTACTGGTCACGACATGGTAGTTGTAGTGGAAATGTTTATCAACAAAGAGCTACCGTTAGCCAGTGGGAGAGTGGCCTTTGTTTGGTCAACGGAGCTAAGCTGGCTAACACTATCAACCAGATAGCCCATTATCTACTAACCTGGGCCCTGTACTGAAACAGGATTACGGGGTTAGCGCGATAACTTCAGGTTCAAGCCTGTTTTATCTGTACCACGAAGGTGGTTCACTTTTAACTGTACTATATCGCCATGGTAACTTATGCTGCCAAGCTAACCTGCTCCGGGGCAGGTTAAGTTCCAGATTATGGATCAAAACATATGAAGCACAGCTCGCTGACCGACCAATTCACTTGGAAAATGGCATTTGGACATTAAGATTCTATATGGAACTTCAGTGTGTGAATTAAAAAATAATCTGCAGTGCGCGAACAGTGAGAGGTTCTTTTAAGAAGACTTTTTACAAACCGCCAAAACCCTCATTGGCTTCCCCCGATATCATATGAAAATTGCAGAATGATAGCTGCTTGAGGTTGAAGCGCTCTCTGGGTGCATCGACCGGATGTACTGGTGTACAAGAGTGGTGACAGACTTCAAACTGACTTATTCCGTAAGCCCACTTACGGAATAAGTCAGTATTCAGTTTCCACCCGTGCCCACTCATAAAAAGTCTACCTATCAGCCAGTTCCACAGGGTGTTCAGTGAAGATGCAAACTATGTAGCACAGGCCGCTGACCTATCAAGCAGGTTCCTCAACAGAGGATATAGAAATGAGTGGGTCGATGCAGCCAGAGAGCGCTTCAACCGGCTAACCCAGGAAGATTGCCTCAAACCCAAGAAAAAAGTGTCCAGTTACAACCCAATGTGCTGTGTCAAGTACTCACCACTAGGTGCCAATTTTAAAGAAACCATTCAAAAACACTGGCACATAGTTGAGACAGACTCCAAGCTCTAAAAGCACACCGAGGTTGGTCTTCAAACGTCCAACCAACCTACGGGATGGACTAATCAAATCAGACTTCTGCCCCCAGAGTACACCCACGTTTATGAACATGCCGGATGGCAATTACAAGTGCAGGAGCTGTACCCAGTGTATCCACAATCGGAAATGTACATCTTTTAACCATCCACACTCAGGCCGCAGCATCACAATATGAGGAGCCATCACCTGTAGCACCACCCACGTAGTATGCATGATTAGCTGCCCATGTGGCCTAGCCTATGTAGGTAAAACGTCTGGAGAGCTACGCATTAGGATATGTGAGCACAGAAGCAAAATCAGAGCGGGAGATGAGCGAAACCCGGTAGCTGCTCATTTCAAAACTGCAGGGCATAATGTCAGTGCCATGTCCTATATTGGTGTGGAGAGGATACACAAATCACAGAGGGCAGGAGATGTCGAGAGAAAACTCCTGCAAAGGGAATGTTACTGGATTAGGTACCTCAACATCATGTCACCAAATGGCCTCCATGAGGAGTTTGATATTAAGCCCTTTCTTTGATATGGTTGTAGCGGAGGAGCCATGCGCAGGCAACCCAAGCCTGTTCCCTGGGGTCACCACTCCAGATAAGGCCAGATAAGGCCTTTCACACTTACACTCCTCCGAGTGAAGTCATTAAGAGGGTCGGATTATACTTTGCCCTTTGTTGTAGGGGGCCTGTGTAAACCAGAGAGAGAACCAGGGCTGTTCACACCAACGTCCCATGACCACATCAAAGGACTCGCCCGGAACAGGCCAAACTTTACGACCGGCACTCTCTCTCTCTCTCTCTCTCTCTCTCTCTCTCCCCCTCCCTCTCTCGCATCAACCTCAGCACCCACTATTCTCTGGAGAACATCCCAGAACATACATGCCTAAGAAAACTGCCATACCAGCCATGAAACTGAGTCATTCTCCCAGTGCCAGTGTTTATTCTACAATGGGGGGCATATCAGTGAATAAACAGGGTTTGGGGAGAGAACGGGCTCAGAGCAGTATTAATGTGAATCCAACATGTGGCTGTGATTAAAGATACAATTGTTTGGACTCTATGTGCTCCGGCCAATGTACTGAATGTGATAATGTCATTTGTACTAATGTCCTCCCAATGTGTTGGTAATGAGGTCGGATTAAAACATATCCTGAAAAATGCTAAAATGCTATCAGTCTCCCAGATCCCTCAAGGGAGGAGTCAAGAATCTTCTGGCCACTACGGGCCAATCACTCAGCTGGGGTCACAAGCACCCACCCCTTGGCAAGCCGCAGGTATTTAATCTGTGAGACTCCATCTTGTCCCTCTCTTGTGTTTCATCTGTTCTAAACATCAAGGATCCTGTGTGCCGTTACAAGCCAGTAACTGTCTCAGTAGAACTCTCAAGACCAGGCCGTAGGTACATGCGAGTCGACATGCTTTGTACTACTGAAAAGCAACCAATCCACACCTGTTCCTCGGATCCAACTCTCGGCAAGAGCAGGAGTGGAGCAGTGAGACTTGGCAACTTTAATTCTGAACCGTTTCGGTTGGCTGAACACCAAACAGCGCCGGACTAGACTCTGTATTACTCTGCCAAATCTGAGTGTCAAGCCTGAACTCTGGGTCACTGCGACTCACAACGTCAACAACAGCAAAACCGCGACGCAACGAGCCAGCGGACGACGCCATCAACCAAACCAACAACGCTGGTCACATGGATCTTCGAGACTACACCAAGAGCTGTCCAGTCAAAGCGAGCCGCGCGCCACACAAACCATAAGGTCCATGCGAACGCTGCTCGGTTGATGTGTTGTGGTTGCTGATGTGTTGTTGAGTTTAGATCTTAGGACAGGCTGCACTCGCCTATCATCCATTCCCTTCCTGCTTTGTTTCCATCCTGCCACATTTGTGTTCCCGTATATTGTTGAATAGTGTGTTTTCATATTATCCTGATCAGTATACTTCAATAAATAGTCCATGCTTTGATCACGTCATTGTAGCGTCATCAACAGATCTCTAGGTCACGTAATTGAGTCAAAGACTGTTATTTATTGTATATATATATATTGCATGTTTTGTATATTTTGCACACAGCTGTCTCTGCATAAACTGTATTTGTATTATTGACTATACATTATTGTCTGCCTCTTTGTTGTAGGCCCAGAGATGAGTAGCCTACAAAAGGAAAAACGAAGAACTACAAGAACCAGTTCTGCCTGGCTATAATGTCAGTTTTGATGTCACTGGCTCTCAGCCAATCAACTGAGTATATATATACCTGTCTGCCATTTGAATTTGTAAAGTTGCCTGATGAAGACCAGGGGCCTCATTTATCATTGAGGTACGCCATATTTTACACGGTCTTTTTCGCGATTTCAGGCGTACGCCATTTTCCCCCCCCACATTGCGATCTATCAAGCCGAAAGGGCGAAAATTTAGTCGCCTTTCTACACGCTTTTGTAGGACACCTCTCAGGTTGTCGTACCGATTTACACGGTTTTCTACACCCTTTTTGAACACAGGGGGAACTGGCGACGCAGGCGGTGCGTCAGTGAATTACAATGTTTGATGGAGAGAATAAGAGCAACAGTTTCTGAACGCACAATCATGTAGGCTAATAGCCCAATTCAGCACAAACATATATCGCAATGCAAGATTAGACGTGTCCTCTAACCGGCTCATTCATGGTCCGATATGGATTTGTTCCCCAAACTGAACCTATGCGCTGTCCCAAACCTTTCCGCGCTATATGTCACACACCTAATGCAGGCACTCCATCAAACGGCAATAATTGACCAATTAGATTGTCATTAATATGTGATCATGTGGACCTGTTTGCTGTTTGGTAAGCATATAAATGACAGTCCTCCTGTGCGTAATGCGAGCCTAAATGAATCCGGCGCTACTCGGCCTACTGGCCGAGATAGAACTCCAAAGAGGTGACGGCGATGGCGACTGCACCCACATAAGGGCACCATCAGTGAATGAATACGTCTATGTGAATCGCTAAAATGTGCACACTATAAATACCCAAATCATATGTGACGCCGACATGCTCATCACAAGTGTAGTGGCACGGTGGCCTGGCTCCACGCATGACTCATTCATCCTGGCGCACAGCAGGGTAGGGCTAGACTGGAGGCAGGCGCTGCACGTGACGGCTGGCTTGTTGGTGTGTGCATAGCCAAGATACATATTCTTTGTCTTATTTACTTTAATCTTTATTAGCATTTTCCATCCATACAACGACAATACAATAAAACATAAAAACTTACAATAACAGCTTATGGGTACTTCCATCCATGCAGCTTTTTTTTCTTACTCAAATATGACAATTTTAATATTAGTGGTATCATCACACTTCCTTCTATAATCCATCCATTTTTCCCATCTCCCTTCAAACTTTCCTTCCTGCATCCTCAATGCATAAATAAATCTCATAAATCTCCTCCACAACACCCACCACTGCTCCTTGGTTGGGGGTTCCACCTTATACCAAGCCCTCATTATTGTCTTTTTACTAGCAACCAATAGTACTTTCACTAGGTATCTGTCCCCTCCTTGTACATCATTCTGTTATGTTTGCCAAGATGTATATTCAAAGCTAATAAGAATGAGAACCAGTCAAGACCCCACCACAAAATGAGGACCCAAGCCCTCAGCCCCCTCCCCGTCATGAGGTTTACCAGCAGGGCCAAAGGGCCCACTGAGGTCATGCGCCAGCTATGAAGACACAAACAAGTACGGTTCACATTTCTACCATTTTATTGTCTGTTGGTGGGTGACTGTGTGAGGTGTGTGAGTGCGTTTGTGAGTAAATGTGTGAGGTCCGTGAGTGTGGTAGTGAGTGACTGTGTGAGGTCCTTGAGTGTGGTAGTGAGTGACAGTGTGAGGTCCGTGACAGAATGTGTGAGGGAATGAAGTGCAGTGAGGATGTCCTGTTGGCTCTGGTGGTGTAGTGTGGTGACCTCCACCAACTGCTGCACAACTGCCCCACAACTGCCCCAATCCCTTCTGCCATTTCCCTCTGGGCCTCTAGGGTCATGAGCCTCCAGCACAGCGTCTGAGAGGAAGCCCAGCCCTCAGGGACCCTTGAGGCAGGGACGCTGGCAGCCGGAGGTGGAGGCGTGGGCGGTGGAGACGGAGACGGAGGCGCTGGAGATGGCACTGGAGGTGGAGGCCGGTGCGCTGGAGGTGGAGGCACTGGAGGTCGTGGCGCTGGATGTAGAGGCTGCAACCGGCGGGGGCACGACCGTCAGGTCAAGGACCACTGCAGACTCCCCCTCCTCTGAGTCCCACCCCACGTCAGAGTCTGGAGAAACTATTTCAGTCATTTTCTTTGAGTTTGTCTGTTAACTTGATTATGCATTAAACATTTTATTGTGTAGCCATATTCAATTGATATGTTTTTCTGTTGGCAGCCAAATAAATGCTTAAGTGTGATTTACCGGGTGATTTAGATGAGAGTCTTAATTTCCCAGAGGGGAAAATGTTTAATGTGGTCTAACATTATGAAGTGGTCATCTGTGTTATCGTTCCCTGTTTTTGGTCCTAAATCAATCATAGCCTACCACAGAATGTGTGGAATGTTTGCTTTCCTCACAGCCACATAATACAGCATGTCCGTGTAGCCTACGCCAAATACAGGATGCACGAAACGTACAGTAGGCTACCTAAACTGTAGGAGCAATAAGACAAATGTAGGCTAGTACAAATAGCTTACCTTCCGAAGATGATTTTCTTTCCTCGCGTGGACCTCACCAACAAGCACATGCACCTCCGTCTCCGAAAAGTTTCTCTTCTTTCCGCGTTTTTCCATAAACGTATTTGTCTTTCCTATGCTCCACGCTATATTATGTCGGTTCCTTCCGGGGTATCCACGTTGTGTGCTGTCATAGTTTTGACCATATATGGTTGAATTTGGGCGTGGAGAGGGCGGAACACGGGGCGCGTGCGCGTACGCTCTCCTCTCCGACACCTTCGGATTTTCTGTGGTGAATTTGGCGCAGCAGCGTGTACGCCATTTTTGATAGATCCGAAAAGCGTGTAAATATTCTCGTCGTACGCTACTTTTCGCATTTTCCTCGTTTTCGTCGTACGCCCTCTTTTACACCTGAATTTACACGCTCTTTGATAAATGAGGCCCCTGAGCGGTTGAAACGTTGTGTTTAATTAATCCAGTGTGCGGATCTTTTCAACCTTCAAGACATTCCACATATTGATCCAGCACCTGGCCTGAAACAGGATCGGATGTGCGCACATTTACTCTTTTTCATTAAATATCTAACTGTGACATTTCTTGAGATAGCTGTCTGAAGCTGGCCATGCTTTCTTCATTCCTGCCCTCTAGTGCTGGTGTGCAATGGTATTGGTGACTCCTGATTGGTCTACATCTCATGCCACTAACGGGCACATACACAGATACATGTGTCATGTACAGTATAGAAGCGGCTGCACCGCTTGAAAAAAAAAAAAAGGTGAAATCACCTCCCTGATTATAATGCTTTTGACTGTTTGGGCAGACTAACTTTACTTCACATACACACACACACACACACAAATTCATAATATTTAAATTTCTTCCACAATGCGCTCAGTCATAAAATGCCCCGTTCTGGCCGAGTGAGTATGAATGTAGCTGGGACAGAGAGAATCCCACAAGCTGTTTTACTGCCCACCGTGTTGTTCCAGCCAATCGGCCGCTCCGCAGGCCAGATGCCTTGTATTTCCCTGCTAGCCAGTCTTCTGTGGCTGTCGTCTAGCCAGGCCGTGACTCTATTAATATCTGTATATGACACTTCAATTTAACCCCCCCCCCCTCCCTCGGGCTGTGTGGTCTGTTCTCCAAGAGTCTCTTTCCCATAGCACCTCTCTTCTCTCAAGATTCTTCAGATAACACACACAGATACACACATACACGCATGCTCGTTCATGTACCTGAACACATACATATGCATATGTTACCGGCTCCAGACCTAGGGGTGTCTGTGCGCGGTATCAAGGGATCCACAGACTAGGCAGTACTGTGGACCTATGAGTTGAGCTGAGTGATGTGGTACTGTGGACCTATGAGTTGAGCTGAGTGATGTGGTACTGTGGACCTATGAGTTGAGCTGAGTGATGTGGTACTGTGGACCAAGGGGGACCAAGGAGAGAGAGACATGTATCCACGTTAACTCCAGCTCCAACCAGTTTATTCTGAGCTGGTTTGGGAGCGGTGAGTCAGCTTGACTCGCTCGTGATCCTCAGGAGCGCTACAGCACCCTCTACTGGCTTGGTGGAGAGACACCATTTGTGTATTGCAGTCGTAGTCAAAGTAAGTTCATTCTTATATAAATAAAAAAAATAGGGGGGGGGGGGGGGACTATAGTTTTACCGATAAACTTTGAATTAAGGTAATTTTTCTATCTCTTACACATACACACTCCTCTCTCTTTTCGTCATGCATATACACGCACACACACCCAAACACGCACACACACACACACGCTCCTCTCCAATCGTGTCTGCGTCAGGAGGCGTATCGGCTGTGAATATTTCTCCCGTTTATCGGCCAACGTTGATTTGTGAGGGCCGTGTAGTGAAAGAATTGACGGCACGCAGGGTCTGCTGGGAGGCACATGTGGCCTGAAGGAATATAGTCTTTTATTGCTCTGGGGGAAGGGAGCAGGACCCTCCACAGCCTTTGTGTCAGGAAGGGCCATATCCTCTCAGCATTATGAGGAGAGGAAGAGTTAGTGATTCCCCCAAATCCCATTTCAAGGGACCAGTCCTTGGGCTAGAGAAGGTTCTGTCAGGTTTACTGTGGGTTTGAAATGAACTATGTTGCCCCCTGTGTGACCTCCCATTGATTGGTCATTGGATACAGGAGACAAGAATGCCCTTGCCCTTTTTGCGCCTGTGTGAACCGTTGTGGCTCACTGATGTGCTTTCTCTATCCTATACTGTAGCTACAACCACCACAGTCACTACTGGTGGTATCTAACAAGCCTTATCTCATCCTACTTGACTCTAGATGGCGGTTAACTTCCGGAGAAATGACACGGACAGACTATCTGGTACGATCTAGTTGTGTGCTGCACCCCTTATCGTTGTCCATCTATCACTGTTTGTATGAGGAGCTATTAATGATGGCTCAAAGAGATACCGGTGTGTGTGTGTGTGTGTGTGTGTGTGTGTCTGTGTGTGTGCGCGTGTGTGCATGTGTGAGTGTGTGTGTTTGTATGTTATCGGTTCTGCTCCATTGCCAGCCAGAGTGTCAAACTCATCCTGTCACGCTCTTGTCACTAGCAGGGGAAATACTCGCGTCTCGTCCCATAGCCACCGGATCGATCGGTAGACGGAGAGATCAGAGAGGAGGAGAGGAACGCAAAACATTCCTGTGTGGCAGACAGAAGTGACAGAGGAATCCCCTATGTGTGTGGAATCCCTTCCTCAACGCCACCACCCTCCACACATACACACTCACATACACAGTTCTATATTTCCAGCCTGTGCTGTTTAACCATCTATCTGCTCTGATGGTGACTGTGATATCAGTATCCCAGCAGCCATGGAGAACGGTGAGGGCTGTTCTGTCAGAGCCTTTGAATGGGGAAATGCCAGCATCCATACTCTTTTTTTTGTCTCCATCCCCTCTCCCTCGCTCCATCTCTCCTCTCCATCCTCCCTTCCTCTTTGGACTGTATCTATAGGAGGCTGGCCATGTTTTTCATATTCTCTCTCCCTCCCTATCGCTCTCCCCCGCCCCCTATCTCTCTCTCCTCTCTCTCTCTCTCTCTCTGTCTCTCTTCTCTCATCTCCCCCTGTCTGTGTTTGTTGTTCCTTCTCTCTCTAATCGGCTTTTCCGGGTTGGGATTCGACTGTTCCAAAGTATGCCTCTCCGAGCTCTGCAGGATTATCCCTGTCATAGAGGCCTGCTCCCAACCTAACATGCCTGTGTGTATGTGTGTGTGTGTGTGTGTGTGTGTGTGTGTGTGTGTGTGTGTAGGTGGGTGCGTGTGTGTGTGTAATAATAATACAAAATAAATTTTATTCGTCAGACACTTTTCATTAAAAATTCTGAGTGCTACAGGTTTAAAAGCATAGCATAAAACACAACTCATCAAAAAGAACACAATTTTAACAGTCAAAGGCCTTTTTAAAAAGGTAGGTCTTTAGGCCTGTTTTAAAAGAGTCCAGGCTCTGTGCTGCCCTCAGCTGGGTGGGGAGGCTGTTCCACAGAGCAGAAGGCTCAGTCCCCCATGATGCCCAGCCTGGCGCTGGGGGCCCGGAGGAACAGACTGTCTGAGGGTCTGAGGGTACGGGTGGAGGAGCAGACGGTCTGAGGGTCTGAGGGTACGGGTGGAGGAGCAGACTGTCTGAGGGTCTGAGGGTACGGGTGGAGGAGCAGACTGTCTGAGGGTCTGAGGGTACGGGTGGAGGAGCAGACCTTCTGAGGGTCTGAGGGTACGGGTGGAGGAGCAGACTGTCTGAGGGTACGGGTGGAGGAGCAGACTGTCTGAGAGTCTGAGGGTACGGGTGGAGGAGCAGCCTGTCTGAGGGTCTGAGGTTGCGGGTGGAGGATTGTGGAGTGATTAGTTCTTGTAGATGAGGAGGTGCGTGTCCGTTGATGCATTTGTGGGCGAGCAGCAGGATGTTGTAGTTGATCCGGGATGAGACAGGGAGCCAGTGCAGTGAGTGTAGAATGGGGGTTATGTGCTCATATTTACGGACTCTCATCAGGACCCTGGCAGCGCTACTCTGGATGTATTGCAGCTTCTGGATGCTCTTGCCAGGAATCCCGATGAAGAGCCCGTTGCAGTTGTCCAGTCTTGAGGAGAGAAAGGCATGGACGAGCTCTCTGCATCTGGCAGGGTTAGGGAGGGACAGAGTTTGGAGATGTTTCGGAGGTGATAGAACGAGGTCTTGCACAGGTGGGTGGAGGGAGTGCTGGCTGTGTTTGTTTTTGTTGTCCCTCAATCCTCAGTAAACACTACAGTATGAAGCCATCAAAATCTAACACTTTACAGAAAAGTTCACAGGACAACTATGTGTGTGTGTGTGTGTGTATGTGTGTGTGTGTGTGTGTGTGTGTGTGCATCTGTGTGCAGGTAATATTTAATGTCTTAATAGAGATACATATATGATGTACAGGTATGTTGGTGTGTGTGCATCTGTGTGTGTGTGTGTGTGTGTGTGTGTGTGTGTGTGTGTGTGTGTGTGTGCTCAACTAGAAATATAACACCATATGTCAAATCCACAAAGTCATTCATCATGCATGCACTCTGATTCATTGTTTAGGACATTTCTATACCTGAATGACTTCTCAATTCAAAGGGTTTGCGCTTTTCTAGCCATGCTCAACCACTGGCTTTCAATTCAAGGGAAGTAAGAGAAATGGAAACCTTTGCATGGAACAAACTGAAACCCAATTATCCATCATTGTGTTCACTTACTAGTCATTCAACCAATAATTTAGCTCAGTTACAATCAGTTATCCCATCAACTCACTCACTCAACACCAATCCTTTTACTTACCAGTCAAGGTTGACCGATCTATTCCAAGTGGATCTGGCAAGTATTATGAAGGAATCAGGTGACTGCTCTTTAGCTCACACTTTAACGGCACTGGAATCACACAATATAGCTGAAATATTTAGCTTAAAGGAGTAGTAAAGGGAAAATGCATGTTAGCCCTGTTTTAAGGTTACTTATGATCATATACAAGATCATAAATTTGAAATTGAGAGTTTAACATGTTTTTTGAATGATTTTTCACTGTGCCCACCCACATCCATTGTATGACCAAAACGGTGGTAGAGCAATTATCAGACTTTCTCAAAAGTGCTAGTTTTGTCAACGTTTTGATCTGAACCATTGTATATGATCATAGGTAACCTTAAAACAGGGCTAAACATGCATTTTCCCTTTACTACTTTTTTAAAGAGACATCCTTACACAGTCACATAATCATCCTACAGTCTCATAATTATCCTATAGTGTGATAATCATCCTTTTTAATCATACAAAAGTTTCATAATCATCCATATCATAATCATCCTACTGTGTTATAATAATCCTACAGTTTCATAATTATCCTATAGTGTCATAATCATCCTACCATCTAATAATCACCTGTCTCATAATCATCCTACGGTGTCATAATTATCCTACAGTGTCATAATAATTTTATAGTCTCCTAATCATCCTAGTCTTATAACCATCCTATTGTGTCATAATCATCCTTCAGTCCCATAACCATCTTATAGTGTGATAATCATCCTACAGTAGTGTTACCAGTCAAATTAGACAAGCATAATACGGACATCATTATAACCCTTCAAAAGGACAAAACTTAGTTTTCATCTCAAGACAATAACAAAGCATACACTCCTTACTTTTATCCTGAAGGATTTTAGGTGACAAAGTTAGACATGGCTATTGTTGTGGTCCAAGTATTTTTGTTCACTTCAACAATGGTTGATGAATTCCTAGCCGTCACGGCAACATATACGGCTCCATAGCCATCTGGGGAACTGGCATTTAGTTCCAGTGTCTCCATCTTCCTTTTGTTCTGTTTTTGCTAATTTCCATCACTCCCTCTTGGCTCTACTTAGCCGGCTCTCCGTAAAGGTCTCCCTCTCACTCCACCTGTCCCTGTCAGTGTTCACAAAGACAACAAGACCTTCGCCTATCTTCTTCTTCTTCTCTCTCTCTCTCTCTCTCTCTCTCTCTCTCTCTGCCTCTCTCTCTCTGCTCGCCTCTCTTTCCCTGTTTCTCTCTCTCTCCGACTGTCTCTCTCGATGTCCTCTTTCTTCCTGTCTGTCTTCTCTGTCTCTCCTCCCTTTTTTCTCTTTCTCTCTGTCTCTCTCCTCTCTCTCTTTCTGTCTCCTTTCTCTGTCACTTTCTTTTCCTCTGTCTCATCTCATTATGTCGCTCATTCATTCTATTGTCCTCTCTTAGTCTCTCACCCCCCTTCTATCACAGTTCTGTCGTTATTCATCCCTCTCTCTCTCATCTCTGTCTCCAGTGTTTCTCTGTCAAACCCAAATGCATGAGAAAGTTAGGATCTCTATTAAGAATGAAAAGAACTAGTCTAAACTGAAATCTGAAGTACGATTCGAGAACAGATAATACAAAGATCAATTGCATCACACACACGCACGCACCCATGCACGCACACACACACACATCTGTCGTCTTTGTTTTGCTCAGGTCTGTCGTCTCGCACTCTGACCACGGAAGGCACCGCTGACTGTAAATGTTCGCATTATGCAAATCTCTTCCTCTCCACACAAACAAGCCGGGACCAATCAATGTCAATCCCCCTCCTCCTCTCAGCCAATCAATGTCACTGCCTCTTCCCCGGGCCGGGGCTTAATCGAAACGCATTGTTCCCCGTTCGGCTCTGAATACCAACGTTGCCGCAACCTATTCTTAACCTTCAGCCGTGGTCCCGGGCCAGCGCGGGGCAGAGAGGTGTGGAGAGGACAGACAGGGAGCGATGCTGATGGACAGAGACAGCTCCGGACCACGGAGGAGGAGGGAGAGGAGGAGGAGGCAGAGGAGGAGGAGGGAAAGGAGGAGGAGCAGGGAGAGGAGGGGGAGGAGGAGGGAGAGGAGGAGGAGGCAGAGGAGGAGGAGGGAAAGTAGGAGGAGCAGGGAGAGGAGGGGGAGGTGGAGGGAGAGGAGATGAAGGTGTGTGTGGAGGGGGAGTAAAAGAAAAAAGAGGAGGAGCGAGAGAAAGAGGAAAAGAAGGAGGGGGAGGAAGTAGGAGGAAGGAGAGGAGAAAGGAGAGCAGCAGGAGGAGGAGATGAGAGTGAAAAACTGGAAGGAGGCGGAGGAAGACGAGGAGAAAGGGAAGGAGAAGAAGAAAGAGAAGGAGGCCTGTGTTCTGACTCTCAAGCAGAGCCCTGTCCTGAACTCATCAATCCATGGGTGCCTAGATGACACTCAAAGGTTTACTGACATGGACAGAACATATTCAGCATTGCCATTCGTTTGATTCAGTTTATGTTATAACTTTTTTCTCTCAACATGATACAGTAAACCCAGGCGGATATAACTATTATAAATGCAGGTCATAATGTATAAAATATTTCCAGCTATTCTATTTGAAACCTATCTCCCCTTTAATCTCTCATCCCAAACATTTCTGTCCTAAAACTACAGGAGTCTCTCTCTCTCTCTCCCTCTCTCTCTCGTGCCACTAAAGCTGGTGTTAATTGTCAGTGAATTGGGTTTTTATGATTAATGAAGCCTCATGTACTATGCGCTCAGACATCATGTCCCACATGGCCTCCAGCTACACAGTCATAGAGTGAGAAAGATGGAGCGAGAGAGAAAGAGAGGGAGAGAAGGCAGAACCATGGAGGATGGAGGGGAAAAAAAGAACAGAACTAGATAGAAAGACGGCGAGAAAGAGAAACAGAGAGAGAGAGAGACATTAGTGAATGACTAAGAGAAGAAGGCAGATAAGGTGAGATGCAGAGAGGAGGAGGGGATAGTTGTAACACAGTGCTCTCTGATAGTTTCTCTAAGACAGTCTGTCTCAGTCACAATCATCAGTCTGTGTTTCACTGGGACAAATACACTGT
>NC_140234.1:44110107-44207607 GCF_949987555.1 Borostomias antarcticus | reverse complement strand
CCTCCCTTGCGCTCCTCCTGCTACCCTCCCCTCCACTCTTTGGTCTCTGTGTCATGGCTGCCGTCACCTGCGTCCCTCCTACCCCAGCTTATGGAACAGCAGTGACACCTACAGGAGTCCAGGAGGGGGGGGGGGCACGGCTACCGTTTCCTGGGGGGGGGTGGAGAGAACGAGAGGAGAAGAGGAGAGGAGAGGGGAGGGGGAGATGAGAAAAGAGGGATGGAGAAGAAAAGAGAGGAGAAAAGAGAGGAGATAAAAGGACAGGAGAAGAGAGGCGCCTCGCACCCTCATGCATGACCAGTTAAGGTACCGACTTCAAGGCAGCACAAATGACTCTCCTTTTTTAAACATACAACGTTGTTTCTACTCATCGCAGTTGTAATTTCCCAGTGTCTTTTCCATGGCGGCCAGGACTGTCTGGACATAACTGCCTCTCTCTTGGCGGAGTCCGCTCTAAAGTGATTGCCGTTCCTGTCAGCCTGCTTTGTTTTGTCTGTTGCCGCATTTGTAATTATTGTCTCGTTCAACGTCATACCCTGTTACATGAGGTCAGGAAAAATTACTGTCCTGAGAATGATTAGAGCAACTGGATAACACACTCACTCATGCACACGCACACAAACGCACACACACGCACAGACATACACAATGTTCCACATACCAGTTGCACTCACTCACACACACACACACACACACACACACGCATGCACACACACACGCATGCACACACACACACGCGTGCACACACACACACACACACATAGACACGCAAACACACATACATTCACTCACTTATTTTCTCAATTATCTGCTATACAGCTATTAATTGTATTAGACAGATTTTGAGTTGTTGTTGGTTGTTATGTGTCTTTGTGGTATTATGTATTGTTTAGTATTGGTATTGTGTCATGTGAGTGTGAATGGTATGAATGTGTATTGATGTATTTATTGAATAAAAAAATATTGTTAAGATTCATGGGGACCCCAGGAAGAGTAGCTACTGTTAACATACAGTAACTAATGGGGATCTAAATAAATAAACAAACAAACAAATAAGCACTCATACTGTTCTCAAGCACACACACAGCAAACACCAACACGGGGAGTACATTTACAGCTGACAAGCAACAGCTTGTAGAATTCTTCATGAGGTAGTATACATAAACCATCAATTCTGTCATACATTAATTATTATTATTATTATTATTATTATATATCTGTTCATGCATGTGCTAAGCAATCAGCATGTTATGACCATGAAGTGGCAGTTTTAACATGGGTTTCAATTACTATACATGTATGTCATTACCGTTACAGTATAGAGCACAATATGTTTTAAACATATAAATATGTTCTATAAGACACGTAAGCCTTAAAGGGGCTATCGGCCCGATTTCTCTCTTCACGATATCTGGAAATGACCCTCATCCATCACTGGCTCAAAATCAAAGGCAGACTGTGGCAAAACAACTTCCAGTTGCCCACGGCTACCGTTTCCGGGCACCCAGACTGCAGTCAGCAGGGACCTTTTCACCGGTAAAGGGGAAAAAATCCAGCTAAGCTAGCTAGCAACACAAGCAGCAGCAAACAATGTCTGTTTCTTGTAACAAAGTTGAACATGAAAATGCTCTGCAAATTAAACGATCTGCTGGTAGCCACACATGTAAGTTTTATTAGTGAGTTTTCTATTTCAAATTTGCTTTCATGCAGCTACTGCCTGACCTTGCATGAGCTAGGCTAGCTAGCCAGAGTTAGCTAGCTGGATGCTGTGTTGTGAGCCCGATTCAGATCATGTACTAGTGCAGAGTTTGTCCCCCATTATTTCCCTTTTTAAGCAGTATATACCAATTTCTTGCTGATTGTTCCTTTAAGCTCAGTGGCTCAACAAAAACTGCTATACAGCCTATTCTCCGAGTTGAGTAGTCAGCCGCGCTTTTCAAGGACACTGTGTGCTAAATCACAGTTACATCAGAAGGAGGCCTAACGCCTGGTCTGCATAGACCTCCAGCAGTGAGTCTATGATGGAGCAACATCCATCACTATGGGCCTGCCATTGATCCTCCCACATATTTCCATCTCACAGCCTCCTCATCTTACAGAGTGCACTCTGTGTGTGTGTGTGTGTGTGTGTGTGTGTGTGTGTGTGTGCATCTTTGTATGTCTGTTTGCATCTGTGTGTGTATGTGTGTGTGTGTGTGTGTGTGTGTGTGTGTGTGTGTGTGTGTGTGTGTGGGTGCGTGTGTGTGCGCGTGTGTATGTCTGTGTATGTCTATTTGCATGTGTGTGCGTGTATATCTGTGTGTGTGTGTGTGTGTGTATGTCTGTTTGCATGTGTATGCGTGTATATCTGTGTGTGTGCGCGTGTGTGTGTATGTCAGTTTGCATGTGTGTGCGTGTATATCTGTGTAGTGTGTGTGTGTCTGTGTGTGTGTGTGCGGCTGTGGCCACCCGATGTTTTCCATCAAAAGCTGACTTGACACCACTGACACAGGGGCCAATGTCAAAATAGAAAGTATAATTTCTGTTTGAGTGACCGGGTTACAACACACAGTTGATTTCTCTGTGTGTGTGTGTGTGTGTGTGTGTGTGTGTGTGTGTGTGTGTGTGTGTGTGTGTGTGTGTGTGTGTGTGCGTGCGTGTGTGTGTGCGTACATGTGCCTTGTGTGTCTGGAGCTGTTGGGGTCGTCCAATGATCGTAGGGTCAGTGGTTCGAATCCCGGTTCCTTCTGTCCCTACGTCGAAGTGTCCTTGGGCAAGACACTGAACCCCAAATTGCTCCCAATGAGCAGGCTGGCACCTTGCATGGCAGCTACTGCCATTGGCATGTGAATCTGTGTGTGAATGGGTGAATGAGAGGCCATGGTAAAGCGCTTTGGATTAAGCGCTATATAAGTGCAATCCATTTACCGTTTACCGCACATGGAGACTAGGGGAAGAAAAGACACAACCACACAGATACACACAAACACACACACAAGATAGCAGAGGGACAGATGGGGATATGAAGAGATTTTGGGAGGGAGAGTGTTTGAGAGGGAGAGAGAGACAGAAGAAGAAAGGGAGAGAGAGAGAAAGAGAGAAGAAGAAGAAAAGGAGATAGAGAAAGAGAGGAGGAGGGGCAGATAGCTTCAGTCCTCTCTGCAATTATAGGCTGGTTGTGTTTAGAGAGGGTGAGGTTCTGATCTCCTCAGCACGCCTGGTGCCCTCCCCAGTCTCATTAAACTAGGGTGGAGGATCAGAGGACTACACACACACACACACACACACACGCACACGCACACACACGCACCCACAGACGCACGCACAAAGGCGCATGCACACAGACTCACACAGACACACACACACAGGCATAGACACACATAATACACACACACACCTATTATACATGGCACACACCCAAGCATACATACACACACATACACACACACAAGCATACACACATGGAAGCCTAAGCTGACTTCTGATCCGTCATGGCGGATGGCTAAGATGGCGGAAGGGAAAACGGTGGCGAGTTCTATCTGAGCTCTTATTTATTTATTTTCACCATATCGACGAAAATGGAGAAAGAGTTGAAGGAGGCACTCAACTTTCTGACAGGAGATAGCAGCAGTCAGATTGGAGCAGAAAACTATTCTCAACTTGGTGGAAGAAGCGCTACGATTACAAATCAACGAGAAGGAGAAAACAATTGCACAGCTGGAGAATCGGGTGGCGGACCTGGAACAGCACACAAGGATGAATGACATAATTGTCAGTGGACTAGCTATTAAACCCCGGACATATGCCCGGGCGGTGACGGGACCAAACATAGAGGGATTCAACGAGACCAGCCAGGCTAATGTCGACAGCGTGGAGCAACAGGTGACAGCCTTTTTCCTGTCCAAGGGGATTTAAGTGGATGGGCGCTTAGCATAGAGGCTTGTCACCCTCTCCCACTGAGACATACAAGTGACAAACCAGCTGTAATACTGAGGTTTACAAACCGAAAACATAAACTGGCACTACTTAAGCAAAATAAAATGCTGAGAGGATCCGACGTTTACCTGAACGAACACTTAACCAAAAAGAATATACAGTAGGACCCCACTCATCCGAACTTCAGAGATCCGAACCTCCCGGTCTACCGGACAGGCTTAAAATTATTATTTTTTGAGCCTGCTATCTGGTTACTGGTGGGATTTTCATTACAGTACTGTAGGCCTACTTGCATTTAAATCGGTCATAATAAACATGTAGGCTACTGTATCCTACTGTGAATAAAAACAGAACTGTATGTAGACCTACATGTTGCCTGTAGGCTGTAGCCTACTGTCACGTTTAATTTCTTTGTTACTTTAATGTCGAGCGCAAAACGCAAACGAGTCTGCTGCGCGAGAGCTGCATTCCTTAGTAGACAGAAAGCGCATCAGCAACCTGAAGCAGAGGAGTATCGAGTCATTTTTCGTTCCCAGTTAATGGACTTCAGGAACACAGATGTGTTGTAAGCATGTAGATGTAGCCTTTTGGCCTATTTGTTAAATAATAGCCTACAGCCTATAGCTGTTAGCCTACATCGGTTGTTTTAGAGACTTTACTTTAGGCTGCAATAGCCTAATACACGACAACTTGTCTGTCATTTCATTTATTTATTTATTTATTTATTGATTACCATTTGCTCTAATTGTTCTAATGTTAGGTTGTTTTTAGGCTATACCATTTTGTTCTGCGAATACAGTAGACTATCGATGCAGCGTAGGGCCTCATTTGAGAATAAAGTAATAAAGGAAATTTGTTTATTTTATTCTAGGCTACTGTAGGCCTATTATAGGCTAGGCTGTATGAGTTTAGTTGGCTATTTGATTGCAATTTTGATGCATTTTCACAAGTAAATTTTTTATCGGTGTATTATGAGTCTATATGAAACAAGTACCACTTATTGAATTTGGTGCATTTTAACATAAGTTTCAGTCATCCGGACATTTCAGAGATACGAACGACCTTCGGTCCCGTTGGGTTCGGATAAGTGGGGTCCTACTGTATTGCTATGAAGGCTCACTTTTTGAGCAAGCAAAAAAAAAAATCCAATCTACATGGACAGCTAACTGCAAAGTCTACATAAAGCTGAACGGAATGCCAGAACAATCAAAGGTGATGGTCATCAGAGACATAGAAGAACTGAGCAAGTATCAGTGATGGTCTACTCAGACGACAGCTACAATACAAGGTAACAAAGACTAATCTTATGGACTGTAGCTGTGAAAGCATGTGAAAATGACTGTGGATTGGAACGATAGAGTTGAGCAACAATGACACTCGGCCAAAATCTAGGACTACACAAAGTAACAATGATTGATCTGGTAGTATGTAGGCTTCTCATGAAAATGACTGCGAATATGACTGTGGACTGGAGAGATATTTGTGGCATGTATAGGCTACTTGTGAAAATGACTGGGGGCTGAAATGGCCAGATCATTCTGATACAGTTGAACTTTCCAACTTTGTTGGAAATCTCACATAAGATACTTAAGAACCAAAGTATCTAGGAGTATTGCAGTATTGTAGCCTACAGAGTGAAACATATTTTGGAAGGAGTATTGCAGTATTGTACAGAGTGAAACATATTTTGGAAGAAGGGATGTTGCGTACTCTGTATTGTTGTCTTGTCTTACCGTATCTGAGTTACTGTGTGGAGTTATGGGGGAATGCATACAAAAGTAGTTTAAAACCATTTCAGTCGAGATCACTTTAGTCAAAATTGACCCATTTATTGTGCATGCAGCAATACAGCATATGCATTTTTGGCAGTGTGCTCTGTTCGGGGGGCCCCCTGCCTTCCACAGCATGTGGAAAGCGTGATAGTAGGGGGAGGCAAAATCTAGATCTTCCCCACCTCTAGGCCAGCTTGGCCCAGAGTGCCGGAAGAGGGAACGGCATCAATTTAGCCCCCTGCCTCTATGACGATCAGAGTAGGCCGCGATCGGGAAGTCGCTCGGAGGTAACTCAGCCCACTAAGACCGTCAAAGAGTGCCACAGGGGGACTGCTGTACATTATAGTCCACGGCCTCCACGGGCCAACGCTTCGTGGAGTTCCGAGGGAGTACAGCCTAGAGCCTCTGCCTCCATGGTGACCGGAGGGACCACTGGATGGCCCTTCGGAGATGTTTCGGCCCAAGGTCACCACGGAGAGCTACAGAGACTAAGCTAGTGAAATTCCCAGGCTTCCACTAGCCGACGCATAGTGGAATACCAGAAGAATGCAGCAATAAAGGAGTTTTGGAAAATGTTTTTCTTGGCCAGGGGGACTCTATAGCGGCGGCCTGATGACAATAGCTGGAATGACTTGTGCAGGGGGTGAGTGGGATCCTCTGTAATGAGGTTAGCTTCCCTTCTGACTGCTTGGGTATGGAGTACTGATAATTGAGTTTGGGTATTGCCGGTTATTTTACTTGCTTGGTTGATGATCCGGGAAAGTTTGGATTTGTTCTTAACAGAGGTGGAGTTGAACCAGAATGTGATGTTGAAGGTAAGTACAGATTCAATGAGTGATTTGTACACAGCTGTTAAAATGTCCTTCCTGACATCAAAGTTCCTGAGTTTCCTCAGCAGGAACAGGCGTTGTTGTGCCTTCTTGTACACTGAGTAAAGCAAGAAAGGAATAATCATTTCAAGTACAAAGGTTTAAAATCCAAATTAATTCTTATTCAGGAGTGTTCTACTCCTTGACTGAAATCTAAAACAAGGCAATGGAAATGCATTGTGCGTACTTTTCCCCTGCCACTACCTGCTGAGTGGTGTTGAGTCGTGCGTTTAAGCCTATATTTTACAGGTTATGAAACAATCAGTAGCCCATTAAAAACCGTGTCCCCCTTTCTCTCTCTCTCTCTCTCTCTCTCTGCCTCTCTCTCTCGCTGTCTCTCTCTCTCTGTCTCTCTGCTCTCTTCCTGAAGCATAAGAGAGGCTCTGCATTAAATTAAGCACACAGCCCCACATATATCATGACACAGCTGCCCTTTACCGTGTGTGTGTGTCTGTGCGTGCGCGTGATGTCTGTGTGTGTTTGTGTGTCTGCGCTTGTATGTGTGTGTGTGGATGTTTTGTACATGTACTGTGTATATGTCTATGTGCCTGTGTGCGAGTGTTTGAGCGTGGATGTGTGTGCGTACACGTGGGATGTCTGTGTGTGTTTGTGTGTCTGTGCATGTATGTGTGTGTGTGGATGTGCGACGTTTTGCACAGTATGTGTTTATGTATGTGTGTGCGAGTGTTTGCGTGCGTGTGTGTGTCTGGTCTCAGTTAAATGTAATAAAATGCAGGGCTAAGATAATGATGAGCTTAATGGTCAGACCATCCATGCACGCAGCGCCCACGGTCTCTCTCTCTCCCTCTCCCCTCTCTCTCCCTCTCTCTCTCCCTCTCTCTCTCTCTCTCTCTCCCTCCATCTCTCTCTTCTCTTCTGTTTCTGTGTGTAGGGGGACCTGGAAGTTAGAGCGTGAGGTAATGTGAGGCGACTGGAACAATTTATCTTGCTCAAGATCCTAGGAGGTGTGGGAGCGTGGCGACAGGTTGGGGGGGGGGGGTGGAGAGGTGAGGATGGAGGAGAGCTGAAGAAGGAGGGGCTTTCTTCCTCTCTTCTCCTCTCTCTCTCATCATCCGGACCCTGCCCGCTTTCTCCTGCTCAACTGCCGCATCACTCTATCCTGCTCTCTCTCTGCTGTCACCACACCTCTTCTCCTCTTCCTCTCCTCTCCTCCCTCCTCCACTCTTCTCCTCTCCTAGTGCTCCCTTTTCGTCATCTACTTGTCCAGCTCGACCCACCCCCCTCTCTCTGTCTCTTTTTCTCTATCGATTGGACTGCTCCAGTAGAGTGTAGAGTCTGTCCTTCTACTGGCTGCAACCCAGCAGCCAAACTCATTTCACCCATGACAGAACGGCCCTAGACACACACACACACACGCACACACACAGGCAAGTGCACACACACACACACACCCACACACACCTACAGTACAGTATAAACACACGCACACATGAACAGACACCTACAGTATAAACAAATACACACACCTACACATCCTCTCCCCACCCCTCCTCTCCTCTCCTCCTCTCCTCATCAATGATGGAGTAGGACAGCGAAGGATAAGAAAACAGCACTCCAATGGCACCTTGGCTTTGTATACAACATGGCTGTTGTCCTGTACATCTGATCACTGCTTGGATATGATAGATGGTGAGACTACAGTATCTCCTAGCTAAGCCCCAGTTCATCAAATATGTTTTATATTTGACAGGGATTTATAACTGACCAGACTGGTTTACAGTGTGTGTCTCTCTGCAAATGTCCTAATTTGACTTGACTTCTTAAATAAAGCTGTTAGCCAGTAAGCTTCTTGGCAGTGGTCAGGATCAAACAGATATTAACACTGGAGCCCATAATTATCCTGTGTCTGTCACTCTCACACACACACACACACACACACACACACACACACACACACACACACACACACACACACACACACACACACACACACACACACAGATAAATAGGTCAGGGGTTCTCAACCTTTTGTAACTTAAGGCCCACTTTCGATTCTTAAAAAAAAAAAAAATCAGAGGACCACCTTTTCAAATACAGTAGAAAATAAAAAAACATGTCTGAAGTTTGCATCCGAGGGAACGTTTGCAAGCTACGTTAGCTGAACACATTTGTCCATAAACCAACGGATGTGATTGGTATGGTATTCAAACATAACTGCTCATTGAAATTATGTATTTTAACTTGACGTTTTTAATTTATACAGTATGTGAATTCTTGGGTAGGTTTAGATATAAAAATAACTAGCTTGGTAAATTACCAAACTGTATTTATTTTTTTTCGGACCATTTGGCAGTAGGCTATCACTGCCTCCGCGGCCCACTGGATGGTGCTCTGTGGACCACCGGTGGAGAAAAATCAAAAATTGAGCCCACAGCGCATCAAAATGTTTCACTTTAAACAGTATTGTATGCAGCTACTGCAAATACTCACTCAAAAATCCAATGTTCATGAAAAAAAATACAAAATCACATTTTTCAGAATTTTATCTCAAAAACTGAATTTTTGATAGCATTTTGAAGTCTGATGTTTTCCCCAAAACTAC
Source organism: Borostomias antarcticus (assembly GCF_949987555.1). Classification (NCBI taxonomy): domain Eukaryota; kingdom Metazoa; phylum Chordata; class Actinopteri; order Stomiiformes; family Stomiidae; genus Borostomias; species Borostomias antarcticus. The sequence goes on along the minus strand of NC_140234.1, from coordinate 44,198,488 downwards.
TGCTGTTCATACAGGAAAAAATAACTACCCACAATCCTATAGTGCAACAGCAATGTCTTCACCAATCAGAGATATTGTTGTTGGCAACCCCGCCCCAATAGCGGACTACAACTGGCTAAATTGACTGATTGAGAGGAGACCTGTGCCACTGATTGTTTGATTGGTTTCCAACTGTCTTGTTAGTCTGTGTATATAGGTTTCCACCTGTCTTGTTAGTCTGTGTATATATAGCCCACATGTAGCTCAACCAGGCCAGTTCTTTGTCCATATATAATTTGTTCTAGCTGTGCATTGTCCCTGGTGTTTCCTGCACCATCGTATAAGTTGGTAATCTTTGTCTTTTGTTCTTTACTTGTTGAGCATGTACCTTAGTTTTATTGTTTAGTCTTTGGTTTAGTTGTTTACGACCTGTGGTGCCTTTAACAAACATTTTGTGGAAACTGATGAAGCCTCCATGTTACATACACCTCTGACATTTACATGCAACCCTTGATTGCTTGTCATAGTGTGAAACCATCTATTGCTTCTCACTTGGCAGGTAGCTCAAGAAAGATCATGACTTGCCCTCTGTGTAATGTGAGTTCATGCCCAGGGTGATGCAGAATAAAAAATGTGCATGCATACTCATTGTGCTGGGTGACATGATTTTAAAGATATTTTAAAGTTTTAAATTATGGTCCATGCAGTTCTGCTGACAGACTTGTGTATTTGTCATTTATCTCCTCTTCTACCTCATGCACACTTCCCCATAGTTTCATTTAACTTAGTTATTTGTATGAACGAAAATCTTACTTGGTTTTAGTTAGATTTCAAGAACACGCTGAGTTGAAAATAGGGCTTGAAAATTACTGGATTTCTGGGAGTTTCTGGGTTTGAATCTAAAGAATAAATTAAGTCCGATCAGTTGGTAAAATGATAACCCCACAAATAACCAATTTCATGTGTAGGCTACTGTCTCTGCTGTAGCTTATCCCTGGAATTTGTCCAGGAAGCTGCTGCTCGCCTGGTGTTCAACCACCCCAAGTTCTCCCACACAACTTCTCTTCTCCGTTCTCTACACTGGCTCCCTGGAGCGGCTCGCATCCAGTTTAAAACTCTGGTGCTAGCCTACAGGGAAATGAAAGGAACAGCCCCCTCCTACCTCCAGGGCATGATCAAACCCTATACCCCCTCCTTAAAACACTTAAATGTTTTATATCCACAGCGCATCGACTGTCTTCTTCTACCGGCGAATCGGCGCTCTCCGCTTTGTTTAGCCTACTCACTGCTGCCACCCATGTCGGGGATGATGCATTACATCTTAAATGGTGTTGAGAGACTTTAAGATGTAATGCATCATCCCCCACATGGGCGGCAGCAGTGAGTAGGCTAAACAAAGCGGAGAGCGCCGATTCGCCGGTAGAAGAAGACAGTCGATGCGCTGTGGATATAAAACATTTAAGTGTACAAATTTGCCCTTTATTTGAAAGGTGGGGGACTACAAACTGTAGCGCCTTAGGAGAAAAGGCTTTCATCTTTCCAACGATGTGTTTACTTTGGTGAGTAACGAAACAGTTTTGTCTGTAGACTCGGACGACCGGGCCGATGAATCGCTTTCATAGGCAAATTGCATTGAGAGTAACAGGGCGTTATACGTAGGATATCGCCCTGGACCAGGTCTACTCCCTCCCCGGCCTCCATTCTCCTCCTGTCGCATCAACCTTTGGCGCCGACACCGCTGCCTTGTGTGCTTATAGCTAATTAACGTTATAACGTTAGCTAGGTAACGTAAGCAATAGGAAAATACACTGCTACGTTAATCTACAAAATATGTGTCTTGACATTTATGTGGTAATGTCAGCTATAATGAATTATATGTAATCTTAGGAGGAATTATAGCTAACATTAGCCATGTAGTTTGTTGCAGATGGGAGTGTGTATATAACCTTAGTCTAGCTAACATAGGTAGCAGCACCGACCAGGCGACCACCCACCAAATAACGTTACGGATGATATATTATGACTATAAGCGTTAACTATACAGAAACTGCCTGCCATATTTGTGGCACCTGATGTGCGTATGGGTTCACCGGTAATGGTTACAGTATATTTCTCCAGCGGGAGACCGGGAGGCAGGAGCGAGGGGGATGGTTAGGTAGACCAGCTGCAGCTGGAGAAAGACGCACCCTCTCCCAGTGAAGCGGTGCTCGGCGGCTACTGCCTGAACATTCCAGTACTGTTGGATATGTTGCGGGAAAGTTGAAGCCGAGTGCTCATTATTCTCACACATAACATTGCCAACGAGAGTGGATGAATCTGTCCCGATTATCAACTCCGGTAGTGTATGCTTCTTCGCGCTATCAGCGCTGTTCAAGCCAGTGACTAAAAGGTACATTTTAAACAACTTTTTCCATTGATCCCAAGGGACGACAGGATCGCCTGGGAGGGATAGGAATGGGTCCGGAGGTGGCAGGGAGAAAATAGGGACAGACTCATACATTCCTCGTTGCCTGTTTTTGTATTTTGCATCTAAGGGCAGTAACACTGGCGTGTTGGTATAGAGTAGCTACAGTTTTACCTGTGTTGTTTGTCAGGAGGTAGGTTAGGAGGAAGCATCTGTGCGTTTGACTCATTAGACAAGTGTAATTTCAACTCCTCTCTGTTTTCACAAAGCTGTCCCTTCCTACCACAAAAGAGACGGCGTGCCAGTGTGACAATATGCAGACCAGAGAACGGTTCTATTTGACAGGTTCTTCCCTCCTCACCCCCTCCCCACGCAATTGGGTGTGGCTTCGGTGCCTTCAGCAGACACGCCCCCACAGTCTCAGACCAGAGAATGCTGCTGATTTTTAACCGATTTTGAAGCCTTATTTTATATACTTAGCGACATTTTTAATCACTCAGATTTGGCTGGGTGGTTAATGATGTGTTTTCCTGTTGTGTGTGAAGCTCATAACAAAAAATTTAACTGGGTTAACCTGGACTTTAACCATTATAAAACGCAGAGCTGAGTGGTAGACTGTGTCAAGCTGTTTTCAAATTGGAGAGCTTGCATGCGTGTAGATGATATCACCATAATCAAGTACTGACATAAAAGTTGATTGTACTAACAGCTTCCTGCTATCCCGTGAAAAGTTTGATTTGTTTCTATATAGGAATCCGAATCTTATTCTCAAACGCTTCATTAGTTCATTTACATGCACTTTAAAAGACAATTTCTCATCAATAAAAATCCTCAGGTACTTGTAGGAGGGTACTCTCTCAATAATAGAGCCATCTAGGGTGCAGATTGAAAGATTACTGTCCTTCATGGAGCGGGATCTTGAGAATGCTACATATTTAGTTTTTGCAGCATTTAAAATGAGTTTAAGCTCCAAGAGTGAACACTGAAAATAATCAAAGGCTATTTGCAGACTGAGCACTGCTTTGTCCATTAATAGTGCAATTGTGTAAAGCACAGTGTCATCTGCATAATAGTGTTCCTTGCAGTCATTTTAAGGGGAGACAATATTATTAATATACAGGGTAAAGAGTAGAGGACCCAGTATTGAACCCTGTGGCACTCCTTTAATAACTACTTTAAATGAGGATTGAGTAGAGTCGGCCATAATACATTGGGTTCTTTCTGAGAGATAGCTTGCGAACCATTTGCAAGCAGTCTGGTCCAGTCCAATCGATGCCAACCTCTCTAATAAAACTGAATGGTCCACTGTATCAAAAGCTTTTGACAGGTCAATGAATAGAGATGCACAGTGCTGACCTGTATCAAGAGCATAGATGTCATTTAAAACAAGGGATGCAGCTGATACAGTACTGTGACCACTTCTAAAACCAGATTGAAATGCATTCAGTATGGAATACTTACTCAAAAACACAAAGCTGGTGATTAACTAAGGTCTCAAAGATCTTAGCTAAACAGGGTAACTTCGATATCGGGCGGTAGTTATTCAGATTATTACAGTCACCACCCTTATGTAATGGGAGGACTTGTGCAGTTTTCCACAATCAAAGGACTATCCCCAAATTGAGTGAGAGATTAAAAAATATCAGGGGGGCAGCTATACTTAGAACAGCTAACATAAGAAGAGCAGGGTCCAGAAGATCCGCACCAGCTGACTTTTTTGTGTCAATTGTAGAAAGGACATCAACCACTTCCCACTCAGTAAGTGGGTTAAAAGAGAAGCTACACGGGTTGTTGACGTTTGAATGCTCAGGATCTGACTGACAGGTCTCACTGTAACTGAGCTTATGTTTTTCCAGCCATTTGGCAATATCCAGCTGATTTAGATTATTAAAAATATGGCCCGCACTAATAAAATGGTAATTAAAAGCATTACAAATCTCTCTTTTGTCCATTATTGGATCAGAGTCTGACAGTACCTGCTGCGGAAGTGCTGCTGTTGAATTGTTCTTCATAGTCTTGATCGTTTTCCAGAACTTGGTAGGGTTCCTAGCGCTTCAGTGTAGGGAATTCAGATAATACGTGGATTTAGCTTTCCTGATGAGTGTTAGATCCAGGTGATGCAGATTAAACATGCAGAATAAACATGCAAATGCCTATTCAGGCATTGTACTATTTGGATTTCAGACACATTATTTTAAAGGTATTTTACTTAAAGACGTTTAGCAGCTATAGTTTTGGAATATGTGAATAAACCACACATTTCCCAGTCTCCTTATTTAATTAGTTTGACAGAATCCTATCTGCAGGCACAGGTTTGTAGACTAACACTAAATTCTAATTTAAATGGCAGTTGGTATGAATGAACATAGCCAATGGGGAGGTTTGCATATGTTCTGACATATTACTGACATATTACCGATCCCATAAGGACCCATGTATTTATTTGGACAACCTTTGTCTCTGAATAAAAACAACGTACACTCCCACGTATAATGGTGATGGCCTTTCCACTCCATAATGTTCAGGGCCCCGTGGTCTTCTATCCGCAATATGCACTTGAGAAGATGCGTGTGTGTGTGTGAACGGACAGGTGTCAGTTTTGCTACATTCCCTCTCTCTCAGCAGAGATTCCGGAAGGTCACACACACACACACACAAACACACCCAGGAGGCTCAGGCAGAGTATGACAAGCTTGTTCTCCATTAGTGTCACATTCTACATAAGTATCACATCACAGTTGACTCGCTGTTCTCTCTTCCTCTTTCGCTCTCCCTCCCTCTCTCTCTCTCTCTCTCTCTCACTCTCAAATTCATAAAGCTGTATTGGCATGTAAATATTGCCAACGGGGTTTACAAAAGAGAAAGACTAAACAAAAGTCAAGCACAATTAAATAAATCAGTCAATTCAATTAAGTCAAACAAACAACAAACAAGCATGGCCCACTCTGTCCTCTCATAATACATAGCAAGTTGTTTTGGTGGGCTCACACATTCAAACTCAAGGCAACAACTCAAACTTGGGGAAAACAGTTGGGGAAAACACTTCTGTCTCCACCTCTCTCTGAGCAGAGTGGACACAACCTGTCTTCCCTAGGCAACAAGGGCCCTGTACTACGAAACAGGATTACGGAGTTAGCGCGATAACTTCAGGTTCAAACCTGGTTTATCCGTACTATGAAGGTGGTTCACTTTTCACTGTGCTATATCGCAATGGTAACTTATTCTGCCAAGCTAACCTGCTCCGGGGCAGGTTAAGTTCCAGATTATGGATCGAAACTTATGGAGCACTGCCCGCTGACTGATCAATTCACTTGGAAAAAGGCATATGGACATTTTGATTCTATATGGAACTTCAGTGTGCGAATTAAAAAATAATCTGCAGTGCGCGAACAGTGAGACGTTCTTTTAAGACTTTTTACAAACCGACAAAACCATCTTTGCTTTCCCCGATATCATATGAAAAGTTGCAGCTGCAAATGACAGCTGCTTGAGCCATATTTTGCCTTGTGCATTTACAGTCGTAGACTGTAGGCTATGCACTGGCTTGAGTTTTATTAGTCTACCTGCAGTTTCGTGTAGGCTGTGGGTGATGCGGAGAACCAAGTAAAAACACTCATTATTATTCAATTTTCAAGTCTTTAATGTTGGGCCATGTCTTTAATGTTGATTTATTAGACTAGCCTCCCAAAGAGAAGTAGGCTACATTTTAATTGAATTGTGATAGCACCAATGCCTGACAATCAATGACGTTATAGGCCTACTGAAATAGGGTACTTTTCCCCCATAGGCTTAGCCTAAGCTACTTCTCGTTTTATCTCTAGTTCCTCTTGTATAGAGACATCACATTGTCTACTCCAACCTGAAACTATTAAAAACTATAGCCTACATTTGCTTTATTTAAGCGTCCCTTGCCAGTCTCACAGGGTTGCAGCTGAAAGAATAAGATATATTGATATAGGCTACAATTGCTTTACACGCCATAAGAATAGCCCAATAATCTAGCCTACTCGTGTTCATGTGGAGGATAATGATAAAACGTAGGCAGTCGGCAGTATTTTTCCAGATTTCCTTCCTGCCTTTGGCAGTAGCGACTGTGTTGTGCCTATAGTGCATATTTCTATAATATTGCTCCTCTTGTGTAAAATGCGGTGGACGGAACTAGGTTATGTATTGTTTGCCTTGTCCATGACCATGTCCGAATACCCATACTAAGGTATGCGATTGGTCATTTCGAGCAAATACCTCCCCTTTTACCGTGAACACGCTCATAGATAGATTGGACCAGCTGGGTCGACTTAACGAGTTGATAGACACCGTCATAGTTTATCCATGATTGCAGTTGTCCGGTTTACTCGCAAGCTTGCGAAAAGTTATCATGGATATTGTAGTAGATTGCTTTATCTGCTAATTCTGTGTCATGCGCACAGTATGTTCCTTACGGGCTTCGGTACCAGAAGAGCAACGATTAAAGTCACACTAAACGTTAGTCCGGTGTCCTTGTATAATTATAAGTATATTACAGTGGCGACGAGAATAGGAGTTTAGAAACTGATTTTTCTAGTAAGAGAAAGAGAAAGGAGTAATGAAACTCCGCGAAATAAAAGGAACCTGCGTCGTTTTCTGCAAGGGAAAGCAAGCGAGTGCTAGCCTGGCTGTTAGCAAGAAACGTTGCTAGCTCACGAAGGACTTTCACTCAGAGCAGAGAAATAATTTTAGTGTGCTCTGCTGCCGACTAGTGGTGAAAAAGGAACACAACAACCGGACATTCTGCAGGTAAATCTTTCTGCTGAGAAAATAAATAAGAAAAATGTCTGCTATTGGACGGGTACCGGAGTTTGAATCAACAAAGGAGGATTTTGAGTCTTACCTGGAACGTTTTGAGCATTGGCTCGCTGCAAATGAAATAAAAGATGAGAAGAAAGCAAATGTGTTTCTCAGTATTTTGGGTGCAACGGAATACAGATTACTGAAGGGTCTCGTAGAGCCTAAGAAATGTGTGGAACTGACTTATGCCCAGCTCACGGAGGCGTTGTCAGCCCATTTTAAACCTAAACCCATTCTAATCGCTGAACGCTTCAGATTCTACAAGCGTCAGCAGAACCAGGGAGAAGCGCTGGCAGACTACATCCTTGCTTTGAAACGGTTAGCAAGTTCATGTGAGTTTGGACTGTTTCTGGATGATGCTCTCCGAGATCGGTTTGTGTGTGGTCTCACAGGTGAAACATATCACAGACGGCTTTTGACAGAAAAGGATCTGACATTCAAGAAAGCCTGTGATATTGCCTTTGGACTCGAGCTTGCCCACAAGGACACAATGGAGCTATCGGAGCACTCGGAACGTCAGAAGGTTCACCAAGTAGACCAAAGGCGTCCAAAACGCGCTCCCAAGACCCAGTCTCGCTCTCAAGGGAACGCAAAGACACAGTACACCTCAGGCGAAGCAAAGCAAAGTTGTTACCGGTGTGGAAGAGAAAATCACAGGCCGGGTGACTGTAGATTCATCAATGAGAAGTGCCACAATTGTGGAAAGACAGGACACGTGCAGAGGGTATGTAAAGGTGCAAAACACACAGGAAATGCTCACAATGTGTCAGAGGAAGAGGAGGAAGAGGTAGTTGAGACAGTGGATCTATTCAACATACACACAGTTGAAAAACACAATGATGGAATCTATGTGGAAATGGAGTTAGCAGGAAAACCAGTTAGTATGCAGTTGGACACTGGTGCTTCAGTTACTATAGTTCCTGAACATGTCTACAGAGAAAATCTGAAACAGTGCCCTCTCCAGCCAGCAGCAGTCCGTCTCTCATCATACACAGGGGACAGGATTCCTGTGTTAGGGCAAATACAGGTACCAGTCAGATATGAAGGAAAGGAGTGGACGCTACCCCTGCTCATAGTGAAAGGTGAGAAGACAGCCCTGCTGGGCCGCAACTGGCTGAAACACATAAAACTGAACTGGGCAGAGATCTTCAGTGTGAAAGGTGACAAGCCTGTGACTCCACCTACACTCACAGCCCTGCTGGAGACACACAAAGGACTGTTCAAAGATGGCTATGGAAAGATGGAGGGTTTCCAAGCAAAGGTCAGAGTTCAAGATGGAGCCATGCCTAGGTTTCACAAGCCACGCCCAGTCCCCTACGCTCTAAAAGAATCAGTAGAGAAGGAACTAGAATGCCTAGAAAAAAATGGCATCATCTCAAAAGTGGACCGGAGTGACTGGGCTGCCCCTATTGTGGTTGTGCCCAAGAAAGACCGAAGTGTGAGGATATGCGGGGACTACAAGGTCACAATAAATCAGTGCATTCAGAAGGAAGAATATCCACTGCCCAATGTTGAGGATCTGTTTGCCACCCTGGCTGGGGGTAAGGTTTTCAGTAAGCTTGACCTGTCGTTTGCGTATCAGCAGTTGATGCTAGACTCAGAGTCAGAGCAGTATCTAGTCATCAATACTCACAAGGGCCTGTACAAGTACCATCGTCTGGCCTATGGAATCTCAACAGCCCCTGCGGTCTTCCAGAGAACAATGGACCAGATCTTACATGGCATAGACAACGTGGTGTGTTTTCTGGACGACATTCTGGTGACGGCCCCCACAATGGAAGAACACATAGCCGTACTGGACAAAGTTATGAGCAAGCTGGAAAAATGTGGAGTGAGAGTGAAACAGTCAAAATGTGAGTTTCTCAAAGACTCAGTGGAGTATCTTGGCTACAAGATCGATGAACAAGGTCAGCACCCAACAAACAGCAAGGTGGAGGCCATTGTCAGTGCACCAGCGCCCAGTAATGTCTCAGAGCTGAGGTCATTTTTGGGTCTCCTAAACTACTATGGCAAGTTTGTAGCAAACCTGTCAACGATCTTGCACCCTCTTCACCAACTACTGCAGGCTGACATGAAATGGACATGGTCCTCACAATGTGAAGAGGCATTTCAGACATGCAAACAGCGCCTACTACAGAGCAAGTGGCTCGCGCACTACGACCCAGAGAAGAAGTTGCGACTGGCATGTGACGCTTCTCCATATGGGTTTGGAGCCGTCATCTCGCATGTCCTACCCTCAGGTGAAGAACTCCCGATCGCCTTTGCCTCACGAACACTCACACCCAGTGAGCATAACTATGCTCAAATTGAAAAAGAGGCTTTGAGCATAATCTATGGCGTGAAGAAATTTCACAAGTATCTGTATGGAAGAGAATTCCAGTTGCTGACAGATCACAAGCCTCTCCTCGCCATTCTGGGGCCCAAATCTCCTGTCCCAACACTGGCCGCTCTCCGCATGCAAAGGTGGGCTCTGATACTATTAGCCTACGACTACGTCATTGAGTACAGAAGATCAGGTGACCACGCCAATGCAGATGCCTTATCAAGGCTACCATGCACGAGTGACTCAGATGGTCAAGACAATGCAGCTGTTTTCCAGATCTCACTCATTGACAAGCTGCCCCTCTCTGCTTCAGACATAGCAGAGGAAACCAGACGTGACCCAGTCCTATCCAAGGTGATGGACTTGACACTGGCCGGCTGGCCAGCGTATGTGAGTGACCCTAACCTCCGTCACTACACCGACAAGAAAGAACAACTCTCTACTGATCAAGGATGTGTACTCTGGGGATCTAGAGTAGTGGTGCCGCCCAAGTTCAGACAGAGGTTGATCTCAGATCTACATGAGAGTCATCCAGGAATCACTCGAATGAAAGCTCTTGCCAGGAGTTACCTGTGGTGGCCGGGGCTTGACCAGGATATACAGCAGTGTGTAAGTCAGTGCTCGCCCTGTGAAGCAGTCCGCAACAAGCCTGCTGCTGCGCCCCTCTATCCATGGTCCTGGGCTACTGCGCCATGGGAGCGTATTCATGTGGATTACGCTGAGATAAACAAACAGCACTTCCTGGTGGTCACAGATGTTCACTCTAAGTGGATGGAGGTGTTCCCTACTCAGCTGATGACAGCCGAAAAGACCATTGACTTACTGAGACACTTGTTTGCAGCTTATGGCCTTCCTAAGGAGCTAGTGTCAGACAACGGCCCTCCCTTCACTTCAGCACTGTTTGAGACGTTCCTGAAAAACAATGCGGTGAGACACACGCTGTCTCCGCCTTATCACCCAGCCTCAAACGGAGCTGCTGAAAGAGCTGTGCAGACCTTCAAGAAAGCGTGGACCAAACAGGAGGTTCAGTCTGTACCTACTCACCAGAGGCTGGCCCGCTTCTTGTTCAGTTACAGAAACACGCCCCACACAGTGACTGAACGTACACCAGCTGAACTGTTTCTGAGACGCCAGCCCCGCACCCGCCTAATGCTACTGAAGCCAGGCCTTTCAGACACTGTGGTTAAGCATCAACTACAGCAGAAGAAGGCTCATGACAAGCGCTCTAAGCCGGTCAGACACTTCAGTGAGGGGGAGAAGGTGAAAGTGCGTGATTTCCGCCATTCTAAACGCCTGTGGAACTCAGGTGTTATTCTCCACCGCAAAGGCCCATTAACCTACACAGTACAGGTGGGTCATCGCCAGGTCAGTGTTCATGTGGATCATTTGCTGCGGTCTAACACTCCTGTAGACAGTGACAAGAATACCACTGACCCAGAGGACATTGCTCCGGACTGGACATGTGGACAGGACAACGAGCCTGACCCACCAGAGCAACCTGGTCCTCCTCCTGAGGTTCATGAGAGACGCAATCCGGTGCGACAACGTAGACCACCTGAAAGGCTTGACCTTTAGTTATGCTGATGTTACAGAGACGGTGCCGTTCTGGCAGAATACAGTACAGAGAACATTGGTTGAGGTTAGCATAGAACACAAGTCCGCCTTCGGGGCAGAATAATCCCCTGGATTTGTGCTGGGTTGGTCAGTCTACATCAACCCAGTAGGTAGAGTTGACATGTTCTTAGGTCATTCATTGTTATGGTTATTGTTTGAGAACCAGTGCATTATGGTTGGAAGTTTATTGCTAAAGGGGAGGAGTGTAGTAGATTGCTTTATCTGCTAATTCTGTGTCATGCGCACAGTATGTTCCTTACGGGCTTCGGTACCAGAAGAGCAACGATTAAAGTCACACTAAACGTTAGTCCGGTGTCCTTGTATAATTATAAGTATATTACAGATATGTTGAACGAGCTTCATAGTATGGGGCTCTGGTCTGCCTGTGACATTGTCTTTAGGTGCTAGAGCTACCAAACTTGTTTGGAGTAATGTAGGGGACATGTGATGGGGCAGCACGTAGCTCAGGAGGCAGAGCGGCCGGTTGGGGATTGCAAGGTCCTCGGTTCAATTCCAGCTCCTGGCATTGTGCCAAAGTGTCCTTGAGCAAGGCATTGAACCCTAAAACTGCTTACATGTGAAACGGTGGCGCAGTACCTAGTACTGTCGCCTCACAGCAAGATGGTCTCCGGGCCTTTCTATGCGGAGTTTGCATGTTCTCCCTGTCTTCGCAAAGGTTTCCTCCCAAAAAAGAACCCAATACGAAAAACATGCAGAACAACAGATGCTTTTCAGTCCAGTTCAGACCTGGGCCCTGTACTACAAAACAGGATTATGGGGTTAACACGATAACTTCATGTTCAAGCCTGGTTTATCGGTATCACGAAGGCGGATCACTTTTGACCGTGCTATATCGCCATGGTCAGTGGCCTTGGGGTTAGAGTGTCCGGCAGGACTGGCAGGTCGTGAGTTCGATCCCAACCGAGTCATACCAAAGACTAGAGAAATGGTACCCGATTCCTCCCTGCTTGGCACTCAGCATTGTTGGATTGGAGTTAAGTCCCTGCGACATACTAGCATCATGTCCAGGGGGTGTACTTGTACATCAAGCTGCCTCACGCTACAGAAACAGGTGATAGGCTCCTGCCCTATGGGCCACTAGGCCCGAGAAACATTCATTCTCAAAAGGCTTACTTACTACTTAAGCCTCGGATACATAGAAGACTTTCACAATCTTCTTAACAGATTATGAAATGACTGGGAGTATACACTAGACGACTGGCTTCTGCTGATTTTTGTATGACAACTGGAAAACTGGGACATTTAACGACTGGACGAGTTTACACTACACGATTGTGTCCAGAATCTGCTCAAAAATATCAAACATGTTTGATATTCTACGACTCCCTCCAACTCAGATCGGAAGAAGTCTGTTCTCATCATACACTTGCCGATTTAAATCTGTACCCCTCATACACTTACAGATTTCTGTGCCAAATTGCCACTCCGACTACCCCCAACTAGTGCAGACTGCTGCTGACTAGGACAGACTCGGCAGGATTGTGAATCGTGTATAAAATCAGGCATAATATCTTGTAGTGTATCCTCAGCTTTACATATATCGCCATGGTAACGCCATGGTATATCGCTATCGCCAAACTAACCTGCTACGGGACAGGTTAAGTTCCATATTACGGATCAAAACGTATGAAGCACTGTCTGCTGACTGGTCAGTTCACTTGGAAAATGGTGTTCACTATCCATCACTCTGTTTTTCTCAAAAACTGTAAAACCTCCATGTTACATACACCTGTGACATTTACATGCAACCCTTGTTTGCTTGTCATTGTGAAACCATCTATGTCTTTTCACATGGCAGGTAGCTCAACAACATCAAGCCCAGGAGGGATGCAGAATAAAAAAATCTTTTTTCTTTACATTTTTTTAAATCTATTTTTAATTAAAGAAGTTTCAAATTATGGTCTGGGCAAAGACAGGAGCACACCCTCATGTATATGTCATTGTCTCTTCATCTTCTTCCTCCTCTTTTTCCTCATGCACAGTTCCTCATAGTTTATTTGAGCTCTCTGACCCACAGCCTGTGGGGTTCTGGGAGCTGTAGTCCCATTATCTATCGGCCACTTTGGGGCACAGACGGCCATTTTTACAGAATTTTTACAGCTCACTTATCTGGCCCCCGGGTGATTACTGTTTTTTTGCTTCCCTCTGGAATATGTAGGGATGGGTCGTATACCCACCTCCCTTGTTCTCTGTAAAGCGCATTGTGTTGCCTCTGGGTATGAAATGCGCTATACAAATAAAGCTTTGATTGATTGATTGATTTTGGGCTGTGATGGCCCCAGGTTGGCACAGTATTCTATCAAAATCCAATCATGTTTTCATGTTTAAAAAAAAGTTGCATACAGTAGTTTGACTGAGCCAATTTCAACCAATAATATGACATCCACCCTCAATCTTCAACTTTCAGCAGCACACTGCTAAGATTCATTATTTGGGTAGTTAGCAACAGCATGGCATGTTGTCTTTGGGTGTTCGCATTACATTAGTCATTTATCTGACACTTTTATACAAACTGACTTACAATAATTGCCTTCAACATAGGAAGATAGTGTACTACTATTCAGCAGAACTCACAAGTGTATTCCTAAACAAGTGACTAAGAGTATAATCTAGTGCTTAAGGTAAAGTGCGAAAGTAAATAACAAAAAAAACAATAGGTCCTTAAGAAGGACAATTCTGGTAGTACTTCTTGAAGAGGTGAGTTATGAGCCTATGGTGAAATATGAGCAGTCCTGATGTCGGTGGTCAGTTCACTGTGTGGCCAGGACAGAAAAGAGCTGTGACCATGTCACAACCTCAAACCTTGTTCCATCTCCTAACTGTAGCAGGAAAACATGCCTGCACCAGTGTGTATATGTGTACACCTAGACCCTCATATATTTGTCATTTGTCGCCTCCTTCTTCCTCTTCCTCCGCCTGGCCCTGATCCAGTGCTGAGCAGCAGCAATAATAATAATAATTATTATTATTATTGCCAGGCTGTGCCCACAGCTGTATCGGGGTTTCACCAAGTATTCTGCCATGTGTATTGTTGGTTTAGATCCAAATAGCAATCACGTTTACTGATTCTTACCAATGGGTGGTATAATTGACTTCTTGATTTCTTTTCATTTTGTGTAATTTGAGTGCTGTCCTCAGTGTGTTGTGGCTTTGTAGTGTTAGTAGGTGTTAATGTTTGGTGTATGGTTTTGCAATTGGGGAATATATTTGCACTCTACATGCACCGTATCAATTTGATGTGTGTCGCTCTCTATCGGTTGTTTTGTTCTGTAATTCATCCTTCCCCTCTTTAGGAATCATCACATTATTTACCAAACAAACATGCACATGGAGACCATATGTTCTTTTGGTTTGTGTGCACTGGAATGACAGGAGGTGTGTGGGGGGGTGGATGACATGGAAGGTTTGATTGACACATGGCCCGGGAATAAAAGATGACAGTGTCCCCCCCTGCAGTCTGCTCCCTCTGCTGCCCCTCTTCATATCCTCTCCCTCTTCACTTCCAACAAAATAATGAACTCTCTCTGCCTTTCCTCCTCAGCCCTTTCATTCAGTTGGGCTTTCATCCCTCTGTTCTTCCACTCTCCCCCCTCTTGTTCTTTGTTATCTTACTGTGACTTCAATCTCTCCTTCTCTCTCTTTCTGCATCTGCTGGTCACACCTCAGTCCCCTTCTGACTCTCTCTCTTCACCTCATCCCTTCCTCTCCTACACCAACCGAGTAGTAAAGGGAAAATACATGTTTAGCCCTGTTTTAAGGTTACTTATGATCATATACAATAGTTCAGATCAAAACATTGACAAAACTAGCACTTTTGAGAAAGTCTGATAATTGCTCTACCACCGTTTTGGTCATACAATGGATGTGGGTGGGCACCTTGAAAAATCATTCAAAAAACATGTTAAACTCTCAATTTCAAAGACAAGAAATTCACCAAGATGTTAGTTGGCATTCTGACATATAATTCGCCATAAAGTAAGATTCTAGTTCATCTGGAAAGGCTTTTTTAAATATTTAGCATAGAACTATTTAGTCGCAGCACATACGTGTGTAAACTTCCGCAAACTAGGTAGCCTAGCAACATAAACAATAACAATAGCTACCGTAAGTAGTTCCGCTTCCTGAATCCCCTCTGCAGATTGATCTTCAACGGTCGCTTCAATACAAGTCAATGGATTTCATAAAATGATCAATAAAACCCTACAGGATTCATACTTTGCGGCGAATTTGATGTCAGAACACCAACGGACACCAATTACCCCCTCGGTGAGCTTCTAGTCTTTGAAATCAAGAGTTTAACATGTTTTTGAAAGATTTTTCATGGTGCCCATCCACATCCATTGTATGACCTAAACGGTGGCAGAGCAATTATCAGACTTTCTCAAAAGTGCTAGTTTTGTCAACGTTTTGATCTGAACCATTGTATATGATCATAAGTAACCTTAAAACAGGGCTAAACATGCATTTTCCCTTTACTACTCCTTTAATTACCGCATTAAATATTGTTTCATTTTTTGGACAACAACCTTCTGTGGACCTTGGATCATTTTGCATTCTGAGTAAGGAGAGTTCAGACCTTTTTGCTCTGCCACCATATTGGATAGTGGTTATCAATAGGCTAGGAAATAACCACTACAACAAGTCAAATACTTCCTCCAACCAGTCAGGAAGTTCAACAAGGACCCCATTCACAAAGGATTTGACCTCCAACAAGGACCGAATTGGAAATGGAGAGCTGGATGGGAGCCGATTACCACATGGCTGGAATGTTTGAGAGCAGGTGATGTGCCCCTCTACTCCTCTATGAACCTGTCAAACTGTGCATTGCTATTGGAAATTGAAAAAGGAAAAGTTCTATAGGAGGAAAAGTGCTATAGGAGGGACTAAGCTGTGACCTCAGTCGAATGTAAAAGTCTCCTATAGGAGTGGATTATTGAATTGTTTGGATAACCTAAAGGAGTAGTCAACAAACAAGCATGGCTGATAATGTGAAAACAGGTGAAGAGGAGGAAGCCAAGCTCTCAGACACAGGCTCAGAAGTGGCACCCAAGTTAAAAAAGGCCAGGAAAGGAAAACCTTCTCATTTAACTAGAAGGAAGAAAATTCTGTATGAACTCATGGAAGATGTGTCATGTTTGCAAGAAGTCAAAGAGAATTTTCACAAGTTCCAACAGCTGTTGGATGACTTTATATCTGTACATAGAGATTATCAAGGATTACTGACAGATGAGGAGGCAAAAATGGATGAATCTGAATTGGCTGAACCCACAACGGCTGAAATTAACTGTTTTCTTTCTATTGAGTCTGAGTGGCTATTGACGGTAGAAAAGGCTGAAACCCTCAAGGAACTTGGAAGTTGGCCCTGAGACTGCAACCCCTCAACAACTCCCTGAAACTGAGCAGTCAGAAGTTGGCCCTAAGGACAGTGCGTCACAGGTCTCCAGTCACAGGTCCAGATCAAGTGTAACATCTGAGAGGGTGTGTGCAGAAGCGGAAAGAGCAGCCCTCATGACCAAGATGGCATCACTGAGACAAAAGCATGACCTGGATAAAGAAATACAACTACTACAGGAAAAACGTGAAGCCTTGGAGCTGCAAGCACAACAGGCGGCCTCAACATCCAAATTGGCAGTTCTCAGGTTTGCCAAGGAACAGCGTGGATCCATAGTGTCCACTGCCAAAGCCACAGGCAAGCCGCCTACTCAGGGCCATCAACCCGGCACCGTAGCAAAGCCAGCTAAGACACCCGACCACACCCGACAAGTGAAGCAACAGGGGCTATGAGTGCTGCCCAGACTTCAAAGTGACATTTTAGATATTGCGTTTCTTCCTTTGGAGGGGCTTAGTAGATGCCCGTCTATGTTTCAAACCCCAAGTGTTCGTCACAAAACGGGCGTTCACTTTCTACCTGACTCTACACTGTGAAAACTGCCCAGGAGAGAGAGTGTAGGCCAGAAAGGCAGCTCAGCCCAGACATCAAGACCTCTGAACCCCAAAGCAGCGGGTGTTTCATCTCACACCTCACATAGAACTAAAAAGGCCCCCGACCAGCCCTTACAGACCTCACAGACCAGTGTGGGCCAGGCAGGCCTAGTAGACATTATCCACCATCAGAATGATATAACATCTGCATTAATGAAGCAGCAACAACTGTCTGACCTCCCTCAAAGAGAAATCTCAATATTCAGTGGTGATGTTATGTTGTATAGGCCATTTATCAGAGCTTTTGAGCATACGATTGAAAAGAAGACTGATAGTAGTGCAGATAGGCTGTACTTCCTCGATCAGTACACTAGTGGCCTCCCCAGAGATCTTGTCAGGAGTTGCCTCCACATGAGCCCAGACAGAGGGTATTATAGAGCAAGAGCTTTATTGCAAGAACAGTATGGCGATGAGTTCAAGATTTATTCTGCTTATATGAAGAAAGCATTAGAATGGCCTTCAGTGAAAGCAGAAGACTCGAAAGCATTACAGGCCTTTTCAGTATTCCTTAGGAGTTGCTCTAATGTAATGGAAGACATGAGATACTCGCATGAAATCAACTTGTCATCAAATATGAGACTCTCGGTCATGAAGCTTCCCTACAGATGGCGAACCTGTGTTTGTGACTTTCAGGAGAGGCAAAAAGGTAGACCTCAGTTCACAGATCTTTTTTAATTTCTGGAGAGGCAAGTGAGAGTAGTTACTGACCCAGTGTATGGTCACATTCAAGATAGAGCCCCCAGAACAAAGGAAGTGCTCCCCCTTAAAGGAGTAGTAAAGGGAAAATGCATGTTTAGCCCTGTTTTAAGGTTACTTGCGATCATATACAATGGTTCAGATCAAAACGTTGACAAAACTAGCACTTTTGAGAAAGTCTGATAATTGCTCTACTACCGTTTAGGTCATACAATGGATGTGGGTGGGCACCTTGAAAAATCATTCAAAAACATGTTAAACTCTCAATTTCAAAGACTAGAAGCTCACCTAACCTAGAGAGGCTGTTGATTAGTCAGTACAATCACGACGTCAACGAAAAGGCATCAGAAGAAAAGCGAGAGTTATCCATCGAGGATAAAAGGTTCCTCAAAACGGCAAACGAGTCAGTCACACTAACAGATGGACATTACACCCTTGACTTGCCCTTCAGGAAGGATGACTTGCAGATGCCCAGGAACCGCCACATCGCCATGCAACGTCTCCTGAGCCTAAAGAAGAGGCTGAGGAGAAGTGAATCATTCCACAAAGACTACACAGCCTTTCTCAATGATGTCATCGCAAGTGGATATGCTGAAATGATCCCGCAGGAAGAGGTGAAACGAATGGATGGCAAAACCTGGTACATCCCTCATCATGCAGTTTATCACCCCAAAAAGAACACACTGAGGGTGGTGTTTGTCCTTTCTAAACAAGTTACAAAGAGAAATAATCTAGTGCTCACGCCAAAGAGAGCAGCAAAATAGAAATACAATAAGTGTGAAAGAAAAAGGGTTGGGGTAGTACTTCTTGACAAGGTGAGTTTTGAACCATGGGGAGCTGCTTGTACATTTTAGCTCAGGAGCAGCTAGTTCAGGACCACGGACAGCTCCTTATACAACCCCAGCACAACATACAGGCAGGTAAAGAGCAGCTCCACAGCCCACAGTACTTTCAGCACACCTGTGCAGCATCACTTATCTAAAACACCAGCAAGGTATTTCCATAATCACAGTAGACGTGTGAAAACACATTTTGTTACTCTTCACAGTGATTACTTTTCCCTCTTTTCCTCTTTTTTCCTGTTCCCTCCCTTCGCTCCCCCTCTTCGTGTAATGGAGTGTTTTCCTCTATCCTGTGGTGGTATTGTGTGCATGTGTGTTAATTACAGGTTTTATAATGGCCACCTGGAGAGAGGGAGAGCGAGCAGGGATGCTCAGCTGGGAACTAGGAGCTCTGCTGTTTTTAGAATGGCATTAACATAATGGATTTAGATTAGCTTGGGTCCAGACCTTTGAATCCTCCCACTCAGAGTTGACTGATTCTTGGTCTGGCATCGTGGCATGAAACAGCGCTGTTGTCGAGCGTTGTCAAGTTCAGCGCCGGAACCGAAGAGGAGGAATGACAATGGCCGGGTGTCCCGAACGTGTTAAGAAGCACTTAACTACAAAGTACTTCTTAAAGGACAATGCTCGTTTTTGACAACCTGGACCTTATTTACGACATATTATAAGACGTTTGACTCACCGAGATCACTTTGGTGTAGTTCGGAGGCCTGTAGAAGAAATGTAAAATCCAGCACGAGCCAGTATATCCATGTAATGGCGGTAATCGGGGCAACGAGAATGCAGCTTCTAAAAATCTATTTTCTGCCGCGAAACGGTTGTTTTCATCAATCTGTCTGGATGAATCGCTAGTTGTGCTTACATAGAGCATAACTGTTGTGGTTTTCACATGCCATGATCTTTAGAAACGTCTTTCGAAACGAAATAGCTTCCTCACTTGCTCCAGCACTAATGCGCACAGCGCGCAATCGTTGCTCCAGCACGCTGTGCGCATGCGTGCTGGAGCAAGTGAGGAAGCTATTTCGTGTCTAACGACGTTTCTAAAGATCATATTACAGAGGCATGGGAAATACCACAACAGGCCTATGCTCTCTATGTAAGCACAACTAGCGATTCATCCAGACAGATTGATGAAAACAACCGTTTCGCGGCACAAAAAAAAATTTTTAGAAGCTGCATTCTCGTTGCTCCGATCACCGCCATTACATGGATATACTGGCTCGCGCTGGATTTTACATTTCTTCTACAGGCCTCCGAACTACACTAAAGTGATCTCGGTGAGTCAAACGTCTTATAATATGTCGTAAATAAGGTCCAGGTTGTCAAAAACGAGCATTGTCCTTTAACTCCCACGCAAAGGGTTGCTTAAGAAGGGTTCCTTAAGAAGGTTCTTTATCGGGAAACCCGGCCAATGACTGTTCAATAGTGATTAAGTAATTAGTGTGAATGCTGAAAGCATATTCAGCTTTTTCAAAAAGAAATTTGAATGGAAGTCAATGGGGATTTTGAAACATTCTTCAGCCTTCAACTCCTTCATACTTTGAGCTACAGAAACCATCCAAATATCAAAATGTTCAGCTCTATAAGGACATTATGAGACATCATATTTTTAATATCTTTTATATTTATTTATTTTTTTAAATATTCAGCTTTATTCAACATATTTTTTACAATGGAAGTCAATGGGCAGAACTTGAAATCTTTGTAACCTATCTCCTTCGTCATTTTTGGGCTAGAAACCACCGCCTCCAAAGCTTAAACTACTCAGGCTGAAAAGTTTAAAAGTATTTAAGTTCTTGGATTATTTAGGTAATGCAGTTCAGCTTCCTATTCTGCCAGTTTCACATTTAAGCTGTCTCCAGATTTTTCAGCTTCCAAGCTTTTTAACTATACATTCCAGAAGTCATTTTATATTTCAGCTTTGACAATATTATATTTTATCTTCCAGCTATTATAGCAATTGATTTATGTTCTTAGCTTCTTTAGGTAATGCAGTTCAGCTTCCAATTCTGCTACTTTGACATTTCAGCTTCCACGTTTTTCAGCTGTGCAGTGTGATGCATTTGACATTTCAGATTTTTCACATTCATACATTTTCTGCAATGCTTTTGCTATTCCGTTCAGCTGCTCAGCATTCACACGCATTTTCTGCAGGAAATGCAATTTTCTAGTAATGACTTTGAAATCCGAACAGCACTCTGCTTTGAAGGCATTTATTCAAAGGGGAGATGTTTTTTGCATTCTCATTTCGACTTAAAATGACATTTGAGCGGATACATTGATCTTTAGTGATTGGTTAGGGAAAATCGAAACTCCCTCCCCACGGAAATCAGATAGAGTAAAAGCAATGTCGGACTGAAGATCTCAACAGAGCAACGAGTTGACAATTCTGTCTGATCAGGTTAGGATTACCTTACATAACTTTTTATTTAGAATGTCTGAACTTCTAAAACGTTTGTTGTTATAACACTATTTAAAACATACAGAGAAAGAAACTAACATTGATTAAAACAGATGTTCACTTCATTTGATATCTAGCTGTGTACCAAACAATAATTTTGAGCTTTTGTGTGTTTTGGTAACACTAACTGGCTAGACAAAGAAAACATATATTTGCATGGTTTAGGGCTAGGGCTTATCATATCATAATGGTTAGGATGAACACCTGACCTTGATTAGTATCCAGGTTACATAAAAAAAAACTGGTAAGAAAGATTAGAAGCACCTTGAGGAGATAGCTGTTCATATGAAATAACGCATGGTGAGGGATGGATAGAAGGAAG
Source organism: Borostomias antarcticus (assembly GCF_949987555.1). Classification (NCBI taxonomy): domain Eukaryota; kingdom Metazoa; phylum Chordata; class Actinopteri; order Stomiiformes; family Stomiidae; genus Borostomias; species Borostomias antarcticus. The sequence continues at coordinate 44,177,020 of NC_140234.1, read as the reverse complement.
AGAAACAGAGAGAGAGATGACTTGTAAAGACACACACACACAGTCTCTCTCTCTCTCTCTCTCTCTCTCTCTCTCTCTCTCTCTCTCTCTCTCTCTCTCTCTCACGCACAGGAGGTTATGCCAATAACTGCGGCTTTGTGACACCTGAATCGTAAAGATGATGTGTAGAAGTGACTAAGCATTTTCAAAGTGATCTATGGCCAAGGAGAAACCTTCGCCATTTGTTTCCCAGCCTCCGTACCAAGCTCGCTGACAGACAGACAGACACGCTCCCTATTTCTTTCTCTCTGTCTATCTCTCTCTCTCTCGCTCTCACACACACACACACACGCATCAGAGGAAGGATAATGTCATAAAGACCACTGGACTCCACCCTTTGTGATCCATGATGACCGCTCACATGTTCCATGTACTAAAATGAAATGCACAGCGATCCTCTGACCCCCTAGTTGCCCTGTCTCTGTCATTGGTCTAATATTAGACTGGAGGCCATGCAGGGAGTAGGTGTGTAAGGGGGTGGAGATAACAGCAGGCCCCTGGCTAACACACACACACACACACACACATACACACACAAGTACACACATGAGTACACACATACACACACAAGGACAGAGAGAGGGAGCGGGCAAATACACAAGTTACATGCTTGTCAAACACCCACTGAGACACACAGCTGGAGAGCATTTTAAAGCCATCTGTCATTGACAGTAGGATGCAGGCACAGTGGCACATGCTATCAAAGCTTAGGTTTGTGTGTTTGAAGTGTGCATGTGCATGTGTTTGTGTGTCTTTGTGAACATGTGTGTGTGTGTGTGTGTGTGTGTGTGTGTGTGCACATGTGGATGTGTGTGCTCTATCAAAACCACAGGTGTGAGGTGATAATTGTGTTTTTGAGGTGTGTGTGTGTGTGTGTGTGTGTGTGTGTGTGTGTGTGTGTGTGTGTGTGTGTGTGTGTGTGTGCATGTGTCGTGTGTGTGTGTGTGTGCGTTGGAGTGTGTGTATCCGGAGAGGCGGACCTACCAGGGGATGACGAGTCCGGGTTGGAGTTGGTGGTCCGGTGTGGAGTCGATAAGCCCATTTGGCGGTTGGCCAGGCGAGTGGATGCTTATCTGTTCAAGTTGCCGCTCCTGTTGGCAAAGCTGTGCTATGTCCGTTTGTTATCTCCTCGTCAGGCATCCCCGGAAGGCCGCACAGGTGGACGTGGATATGGATGGGGTCCCCGGCGAGCTGGCTAAGGAGGGGAGCATCTTCCGGGAGGCAGAGACGCCTGCGCCACCGGTTGAATCTCGTGGAGGGGCCTATGGCTGTCACCGAGGAGACACTGGGAGTGATGTGCGCTGGAACCAATGGCGTCAGGCGAGTGCAGAACCAATTAGTCAGGACGTATTGATGGAAGTTGTGGATTCCACCCATGGGCGTGTCTTTCTCTCGCTTCCTAGGGGCAGCGCGGCGAGCGGACAGGCGAGCGGACCGGGGATTGGCTGTCACACGAGCCAGGCCTGGACCAGCGAACCCTGCGAAATCACACAAGAGGCAGGGGAGCGTGGACAGATTTGGATGAATGGACGCCAGGGAGGATGGACGCAGGACACTGTGAAGCTCTGCTATTACAGTCGCTTGGAATAGAGCCTACCTGAGTTCTGACCGCTCTGTTGGAATATAGCCTACCTGAGTTCTGGCCGCTCTGTTGGAATAGAGCCTACCTGAGTTCTGACCGCTCTGTTGGAATATAGCCTACCTGAGTTCTGACCGCTCTGTTGGAATAGAGCCTACCTGAGTTCTGACCGCTCTGTTGGAATGTAGCCTACCTGAGTTCTGGCCGCTCTGTTGGAATATAGCCTACCTGAGTTCTGGGCGCTCTGTTGTTGGGAGTCTGCTATTGCCGTGACTGTGCTGTTTCAAGTGACCAGGAGGACACTATTTGTAGCCCGCCCTTGTGGCAGTAAGTAACCTGGCTTCTGGAGCCTGCATGGCCTCCCTGACCGCGAGAGGACATAATTCGGCCAGAGGTTGGAGGGGGTGAGAGAGGGAGGAGGGGAGAAGACCCCCCGCCCCTCAACTTCGGCCCACGTTCATATCCTTTTTGAACTTGTCCTGTTGTACTGTATGTCTTTTATGTATTAACTAGGCTCCCATAGTGAGAGTATCGGCATTCCTGTTGCCCAGGGCAGTACCCAGGTTAGGGAAGAGGGACAGACTACCCTGTTTCCCACGCTCGCCCCTTAGCTAGGCACCCTGCTGTCAGGGTTCCCCCCTGTTATTTTCTGCAATGCATCACGAGTGTCCAGTAGGAGTTTATTCACTGTGTGCTGTGTCCCCCTGGGCTTGTTGTGTGTGGTGCGTTGCCCAGGCTTGAGTGTAGTGGTTCACCTTCCTCACGAGTGCAGTGCCGTTCTCTGGGGAGGGCGGGCGGACAGTGTCCCCCCCTTTATGGGGTGCTTTGGGGCTTAAAGGTGCTTATATCTTAATTTAGGCCTATTCTAATTGTTTTATGAATTTATGCGACAATATTTATTTAATTAAGTCTCAGTGAGTTTAGTATTTTGTATTTTGCTCTCTGTTTGTTTTGTGGTCCAGGCAAAATCATTTGCTTGAGTGTGAGAGTTCCGGTGCGGTTGCCCCCTGTAGCTATAGACTGGGGCACTCTCTGGTGAGTCTAGCGACACATGCGTGTGTGTGTATGTGTGTGTGTGTGTATGGGGGGTGATTTGTGCCATCTCTTACCTCACGGAGCGAACTGAGCTGCTAACTGAGCTGACTAACGTACGCGACGTATGTGAGCAATATCCATTCATTCCCACTGTATTTGATAGGAGAACTGATGGGACACATGAGGTTATGGCCTAGCGGCGGTGACGGCATGACGTAAGTCAGCAATGTGTGCGTAGGTCACGGCAGCATAGCTCACATTTGTTTTTATTTTTATGTCTAGTGCAGCAATGAGTATGGGGGGTGATTAGTGCCACTTATTTGCTAACTGAGCAGACACTCGTGACGAAAGTCGCTAGCTTCCATGTGAACTAAGCGTGGTGACCAATGACGTTACGAACGTCGCCTAGTCAGCGTCTGCAGAGCTAGATGCACAGGTTAGAGCGCTGCTATGTGACTATCAGCGGGTCGAACCTACGTGACTATTAGGCCTGGTTCATAGTCAACGCAAGCTACGCTGACGTAGCTGTGAAAGCGTCTCAAGTGGTTCAATCGCGCGGGGGTCGCTGCCTTGCGTCAACGCAACTATTGAAATAGCACTTGCGCGCGCGAAGTTACAAATTTCTGCACAACACACGTTGCTACGCAAGGACGCGTCAACGTCACCTTGCGTAGCTTGCGTAGCTCGAGCTAGCGTAGCTTGCGTTGACTATGAATGGGCCCTTAGCATGTCGGAGCTACGTGACTATTAGTGTGTCAGAGCTGCGTGACTATTAAGACTGAGCTCTGTCCGTCTCCCCGTCACCATCGGAATTACCTTAATAGTTTTCTACGATACAGCTGATGCAATTTTTTCTGCTTTGGTGGGTTTAAGATCAGTGATATACAAGCCAGCCTCAGTTTCTTTGATATGACAACTTTATTTGTCTGTTATTTGCCTTGTTAAGCTTGTTCTCTAGCTAATTGATGTGATAGTATATTTTAGCTATTTGTAAGGTTAGATTAATGTTAACATGTGTTTCTCTGGTGTTATATATTTAGATGTCATATTGTGAACGGGGGAGTAGCCTAAGTTAGCTTGCTAGCTCGCTTACTGGCTAATCTAGCTAACCTACAATATTCTGGGTAACCCCTATGTGGTTGTTATCACGCAGTCCCGAAAGGGGCTATCTAGAGTGGCCTTTATTTAAGTGTTTCTGAGAGGTGTTCCAGAAAGCGGCTTTGAAAATTTAGTTTTCTTCTAACCTTGAGATTTAATTCTCTCATTGCAAGTTGAATAATTTTCACTAAATCATATTTGTGGACTAATGTAATGCCTCATGTTGTGTTTAGCTCACTCCACGATAGCTTTAGCTTTGAAAAAAGTATAAAATCTATACTGCATAACCGACTACAGTAGAGTAGGCCTACATGCTGCTAAACATAGTGGCCACACGATGGCGCTCTAACAACATATTAGATCATCATCATATGATATTTTGTGTTAGACTGCCACCGTGTGGCCACTGTGGCTTGTGTTTCTCTTAATACAGACATAAAACTTGAATTTGAATATAAGATATACAAAAACGCCAGTTAACATTTTAATAACATACAGTGATTCACAGCCAAAAATGTTACTGCAGATTAAGTATTTTCAAGAACAGTAGAACTTTGAAAGTGCACCCCCCCCCCACCCACACCACCACCCCTAAATTGTGCAGTCTTTCCATCGCAGGATTTTGTTGTTGTTGCTGTAACCCATGCATATACACTATTATTGTATATACATTGTTGTATCATGTCCCTATTCAGTATGTATTATTATTGTAATCAGGGCAGCATTGAAAAAGAGCTTGCTGTTTTTCAACTGTTCCCTGTCTAAATAAATGTTTTGATTCAATGCAATACAATCATGTATACAATACAATCAAAAGTAATGCTTACATAGAGCATAGGCCTGTTGTGGTATTTCACATGCCTCTGTAATATGATCTTTAGAAACGTCTTTAGACACAAAATAGCTTCCTCACTTGCTCCAGCACGCATGCGCACAGCGTGCTGGAGCAACGATTGCGCGCTGTGCGAATGCGTGCTGGAGCAAGTGAGGAAGCTATTTCGTTTCGAAAGACGTTTCTAAAGATCATGGCATGTGAAAACCACAACAGGCATGCTCTATGTAAGCACAACTAGCGATTCATCAAGACAGATTGATGAAAACAACCGTTTCGCGGCAGAAAATAGATTTTTAGAAACTGCATTCTAAGTGCCCCGACCATCGCCATTACATGGATATACTGGCTCGCGCTGGATTTTAAATTTCTTCTACATGCCTCCGAAGTTCACCAAAGTGATCTCGGTGAGTCAAACGTCTTATAATATGTCGTAAATAAGGTCCAGGTTGTCAAAAACGAGCATTGTCCTTTAACCGATAACCGCTGATAAGAATTCTAACCTATTAATCTTATCAGTCAAAATGGTCCATTTTTTATTTACACGCATAGCCAATCTACGGGGATGTGGGGGGGAAAATTCTTAAATCCAACAATAGACGGCACCGTGCTACCATTTCAGATGCCAGCTGTCACATGACTAGCAACGTTCGCTCTCACAGTCAGACGACAGCATGAAGCGATCAAAACAGAGTTTGGATATGAATGAAGTGCGCTGCAAAATGTGCAATGTTGTCTTAAAACTTAGCAGCAGTAATAGGACAATGCAGGCAGTACCACATAATTGTAATAAACATCCACAAGCCACATTTTGTGTGAGTGTAGCCTATTTTAAGTTATTGTCTAGTTGACGTTGACATTACTCTTATCTAATGTTATGGCTCCAGCCATGTTTTTTCCACAAAACATTACTGCAATGGATATAAAGTCTGCCGGTGGAACATGCTTTCACATCCATACCTACCAAAACGGAATGACCAGCTAACATAAACATTAGCTGAATTAAGAAACTTGCTGCTTGACCTTTAAACTTCATCTGACAACGGGTGAGTGAAAATGTGTCCTCCTTACTGTAGCCATTGTCAATGGTCACTAATAAAATTAGCACGGCGTCAACTGTGATTCAGTCACCAACATAACAATATACTAATGCGGATGATGTGCATGTTTTACTCCCCCAGAATAATAACGAGTAACTTCGGATAGAAAAAATATCTGGTTCCAAAGCATTAACTGCACCTTTCCGAATAACGTATCTGTATTGGGGACCATCCCCAGTATACAGACCATACCCAGTATATCCCCCCCACCCCCCTCACTTTTCTGTAAAGCGCACTGTCTGAGCCACAACTCAGCAGCGTGCCACCTCCAGAGGTTCTCGGATGACTCCTCTATCGTGGGCTGCATCAGGACAGATGATGAGGCGAAGTACAGGGATGTGGTCAGGAGATTCGATAGATGGTCCGGGGACTGCAACTCAACTCAACATCAGCAAAACCAAGGTCCTGATGGTGGACTTCAGAAGGAACAAGCCCCCCAACCCCCATCAACATCCAGGGGGAGGAAGTTGAGACGGGGACTCATACAAGTCCCTGGGGGTGCACCTGAACAACAAACTGGACTGGACTGACAACACTTGAGTCCATCTACAGGAAAGGACAGAGCAGGCTGTTCTTCCTTAGGAGTCTCAGGTCCTTTGATGTGTGTAACAGGCTGTTGTGGATGTTCTACCAGTCTGTTGTAGCTGGCACACTGTTCTTTGCATTTGCCTGCTGGGGAGGTGGCATCAAGTCTGGGGAGTCAAACAAGCTGGTGAGGAGGGCAAGCTTTGTTGTGGGGCAACAACTGGACAGAATGGAGACTGTGGCAGAGAGGAGGATTAGGGACTAACTGAAGTATATCCTAGACAACCCCTATCATCCCCTCTATGATGAGCTGTGGCAGATGGGGAGTACTTTCAGCCACAGGCTCATCCCAGCCAGGTGCAATACGGAGCGGTTCAGACATTACTTTGTGCCAGCGGCCGTCAGACTGTATAACAGTGTCTGAGTGTTGTGGAGATGTCCATGTATGTAAGTGTATTACTATATCTATGTATACAGACTGGATGTATGTGTGATATATATCTTATACTATACTCTACACATGCTGTACGCATGGATATATAGTCCTTGTTCTTCTTTTTATGCTTATTGCTTCTATGCATATTCTTTATCTGCATTTCCTTTGCTGTAATTTTCCACTGCTGAAACGCAAAATTCCCCCCTAGTGGGATCATTATAGTATCTGTCTATCTATTGTGTTGCCTCTGTGTACGAAATGTTATATAAAGTTTGATTGATTGATTGATTGATTGACTATTAACACCTCCAACTATAGCCTCGGGCACTGCAGTCATAAAGTGCATCCGGACCGCTCTATCGATGGAGAGAGGGAGGAAGTGAAGGAGAGATGGATGGAGGGAGAGAGAGAGAGAGAGAGAGAGGTGCAGTGGAGAAAGAGAGAGAGGAATGTAACCAAAAGGGTCGCTAAAATAGAACCTATTGATTACCACTTGCGGAGTGAAGGGGTCAGCAGGCTGGAAGCGTCCAAGCGCTGCACAGGGGTCTAAAACTAATGAACCCAGCCACAACGGACCGACATGCAATACTTCCTCTCCATGGCCGCGACAGTCACCCACCACTTCTCATGATAATAATCACATAATAATTTCTCATGATAATAATCACATAATAATTTCTCATGATAATAATCACATAATCATTTCTCATGATAATAATCGCAAACAAACCAAAGGGGGAAAATGTGGAAAAGAGATATATAATGCAGTGCTTTGGCCCTGATGTGGTCAGAAACCTGAAGGCCTCGTCCCCCAGGGCCCCAGCATGTCCTCGTCCCCCAGGGCCCCAGCACGTCCTCGTCCCCCAAGCCCCCAGTGCGCGCGGCCCTGATTTTTGTTTGTATCTTCGCTGCAGGGCCCTGTCACAACCCTGTGGCGGGTGAAAGATGGCACCGGGCGCGCAGTTTCGCTAAATGATTGAATTTTGAAAGCGGAGCTCTGACACCGCGTGGACGGATGGGCCCCGAGAGACATCACTCACAGAGAGCTGTCAGACCGGCCCTTCTGTCGACGGCGAGGCCGGGACGGAGGTGGTGGTGGCGGTGGCAGGGGAGGGGCTACGCAAACATGGGGTAGCTTGGCTTGGCACGCAGACTGCTAAAATGTTGGATCCAAAAAAATGGACCAAGGGGTGGGTCCTGGTGATGTTTTGCCCTCCGCTGTGTGTTGTCCAGCAGTGACAACACTGAGGAGAGATGTCACTGGTCCCGTATTTCAGATCCTAGGAGAGCTGTGGTGACTGTCACCACAGCTCTCCGGGGGGGGGCGTACCTGTGTTGGTCATGTGTGTGTAGATAACAGCACCGCTGTTGAATTGGACTCTTAACACGCCCGCAAAGCTGTATTTGAACCCTTGTCAGGAAAGTGATCGTATCTCTGTCTTGGAAGGGGAATAGAGAGACGAAGAGCTGTCAGTCAAGGCCTGAGAAAGAGAGAGAGAGAGAGAGAGGAGAGGGTAACAGTTAAGAGGTGAGGGGCTGTCATCCGGGGATAAGGGGAGGTGCTGCTGGGGTGAGAACCCGGAGGTTTGAAACGCCTCCCCACCGATGGCGAGACGAATCCGGGACGCGTCGACGCCACACGCGACGTCTGACAAGATCGCGGTGGCGGCAACGCGAGGCCCGCTGGAACGTAGCCGAGGGCGAACATGTTCCACGAGGCAGTCTTCCCCCTTACACATGACATTCACTACAGACAGATCTCACCAAGCACAGGAATTCAATCTCTTATATTGTCACTCTTATTGCAGGGGAGGGCTGAGATGGAGAGGGAGAGAGAGATACGTGAGGAGAGGGGAGGTGGGGGGAGGTTGAAGGAGAGACATGACAGGCGAGAGAGAGAGAGAGGCAGGAAGAGGGAGGGGCTGAAGAGGGTGTGTAAATCTTTCAGTAGCATTAATCCAATTCCGTACAGAGTGGAAATAGAGAGTTGCTGGAGCAGGGAAGACGAGAGGGAGATGAAGGAGGATGATGGGAATGGAGGTGTGAGGATCCAACCAACTATATGTGTGTTGATGCGTTCACTCCCGGCGAAGCCCAACCCAATCCTGTGTGACACGGAGCGCGCTCGCCATACCATATATACCCAGCCCTGGAATCAATCCCACGCCACCACGGACGCGAAACAAAATCGTTGTCACGCGGACTCACGCACACACACACACACACACACACACACACACACACACACACACACACACACACACACACACACACAAACAAACAGACGCACTGCTCCCCGACTTCAACCCTACACACACATACTTTACTCCTCCTCAGCTCTCACCCCAACACACACACACACACACTCCTCCTTACCTCTCACCCCAACAAACACACACACACACTTCTCCTCGCCTCTCACAACAGCACACAAATGCTCCTATGCAGTCCAGGCATAGCCTACTGCAGCAGGGTTGTGAAGCCCTCAGAGCAGAGTGATGTACGACACGGTAATTGATTTGATTTTGTCCGGCCAGTTCGCCAGTATACACATGTGCTGGAGATGCTTGGCACTGTAAATTCTCTGAGGAGGTGAAGGACGGGGGGGGGGGTGCAAAGGGGGAGGGGGTGTGATATATTGGGCAGACAAGGGGGCGTGTGAGGGGGTGGTTAAGGGGTGGGAGATGGGTGTGGATAGGTGGTACTGAATGCTGGGTTTAGGGGGTCTAAGGTGGGAAGGCGGGAGGGGGGGGGGGGTAGAAGGGAAGTGAGGTTTGATTTATGGTGACCCTCATCGGAATAGATGTCCAAGGAAGGCAACGGCGGTGGTGGTGTGTGAGAGTGTGTGTGTGTGTGTGTGTGTGTGTGTGTGTGTGTGTGGGAGGGGGGGGGTACATTTCCAACAGTAGGTATGCTAACCAGCCAATACAGGAGAATCAAGGAGGGGTGGGGAGAGGAGAGACTTATGATGCTCTTTATTGAGACATCCTTACAAGACACCAAACATCAAACAATTTAAAACCACACAATAATATTCTTTAAAAAACAACCACAACGTCCCCAGCTCCCCCATACGCACACACACACAGCACAAAGCAGCACAAGACAAGATCACAAACAAACATTAAAATCCCATCCTCCCCAACCATACAAATCACCTCTCCCAGATACCCCACCCTCTCAAACTCCACATTGCGTCTAAGTGCAAAATAAGCATCCTCGGCCCTAAGGAGTGCTGAGGCCATATCCCCTGAACACCTGGACTGGGTCCATTGGCCCACTCCCTCTCACCATGTTCCAGCACATTAGCCAAATAGCTAACTTAGCCTGCCAATGCAAAAATTTCAGAAAAACACATTTAGCTCTCCTCCTGCATGAGTATTTGGGCACCGGAAAAAAAGAAGAAAACAAATCCAACAAGAAATGAAACCCCAACCTTGTAAAAACCAGCTGCAACAGAAAAAAATAAATAAACAGGAGTGATACAGTCAGAATACAAATTTCAAACTGGGACAGCCACTGGTGATTTGGTCCACAAGTAGGGCAAGGTCATTTTTCATTTTTTTACAGATTATGAAAGTGCATTTTGTAAGCTTTCAAATGATCAAGATCCAAGGTCTCATACTATTGGAAGAAGATATGCTTCTGTGAAAGTTGGCATACCTGTTGGTACACCTGCTTCAAAGATTCAGAGCTGTTCCCACTTCTCACAGGATATGGACTTGGATAACAAAATATGACTATTTACTGATCCTAAAACAGTTATAATATGATAGCCTGTATTGATCCCCGGGTGAGGAAATGTGGTTGTCACACAGCACAGGTAGGAAAGAGTAAAATAAACATACAGGACATGGATGTGTACTATACTAAAAGAGACAATATAGAATCAAATAAATACAATCAGTGTCACTCAATCCTCTTAAACTATCTGTGCTATAATAAATAGTAAATTATATGAATCTAAAATAGTAAAATACGCATGGCAGTATTAAAAAGTGCAAGTGCAAGTAGAGGGAGGCGGGGGGAGGTGTCAGGGCAGACATACAGAGACAGATAGACAGCAACATCAACCAATGGGAGAAGTCCTTGTTGTACAGTTTGATAGCAGATGGCACAAAGGAGTGTAGAAATCAGTCTGTTCTACACTTGGGGGGGAGGAGCCTGTCACTGAAGGTCCTCCTCATCTGCTGCAGATCATCATAGACGGGGTGGGAGGCGTTGTTAAGGATGGACAACAGTTTGTCTCTTGTCCTCTTCTCCACCACTGCCTCCAGGCTGTCTAGTCCCTGCCCAACAACAGAGCTGGCTTTCCTCACCAGCTCATTTAGTCTGTTGGACTCCCCGACCGTTGCGTTGTTCCCCCAGCACACCACAGCAAAGAACAGCCCACTGGCCACCACTGACTGGTAGAACATTCTGAGCAACCTGAGCCTCCTCAGAAAGAACAGTCTGCTTTGACCCTTCCTGTATAGGGCCTCTGTGTTCTCTGACCAGTCCAGCTTGTTATTTTGGTGGATCCCCAGGAACGTGCATGACTTCGCCATCTCCACCTCCTCCCTCCTGATGGTGACGGGGGTTGGTTGAAACCTCTCAACCACACCTCTGTACTTCATCATCTCCACTGATGCAGCCAACGATGGCGGAGTCGTCCGAGAACTTCTGGAGATGGCATGTCCCAGAGTTGTGTTGGAAGTCTGTGGTATACAGGGTGAAGAGGAACGGTGACAGTACAGTTCCTAAGACCTTGGTGTGGGCGGGCACAGAAAAATGCGGAACTAGAAGTCGTAGTTCTGAGCAGGAAGGACTAAATCTTTACAATTGACGTCAAACGCGTCATGATACTGGTGTAGCGTGTTCTAGGGTTAGGACCAGGGTGCGATTTGTAAAAAAAAAAACAGAGGGGGGGACATTTTCAAATAAAATTTAATGTCCAGAAATTGAACATATAAGAACAAAGGAAACAACTGTATGCTCTTATTGTATTCGTATACACCCAACAAAGTGCTAAAAGAAAGGACAAACCATACGATGTTAGGTTATTGATCATACTGCTATGGATGTAGAGCTATCCCGTCCTCATCATAGACCTTTAGACCTCATTAAAGAAAAGTGATATGCGTAGGCTAGTTAAAGGTAGGCACTATGTGCATTATAGGCTACATCAAATCACTGTTACAGTAGGCCTGTGCCTTGAAAGCAAATTTGAACACCAGCCATCTATCCCGACAAATCTGTAGGCTAGCATTCAGCATGGATCCATCTTGGTCCACAATCACGCGCACTTTCACCGGTAGGCCAGGCCGCAAGGCTGAAAGGAAAATCTGGAACACAAGATAAAATATAAATTGGTATTGGTCTTGTGAAAAAGAGGCTAAATTGGTGGCCACGACAATGTGCTGCGCTGACTTGGCTATCGCCTAATATCGAGGCGGCTGTAGTTCAGTTGGTAGAGCGGGTCGTTCAATGATCGAAGGATCAGTGGTTTGAATCCCAGCTCCGACTGTCCACATGTCGAAGTGTCCTTGAGCAAGACACCTAACCCAAATTGCTCCCAATGAGCAGGTTAGCACCTTGCATGACAGCTACCGCCATTGGTGTGTGAATGGGTGAATGAGAGGCCATTGTAAAGCGCTTTGAGTGCAGTCCATTTACCATTTACCATAAGGGGCACCACCCTGTTCTGTACAGGGAAACAGATAACCTTTATCAATAGTCTAATTTATTTCTCAATCTCAGTCTGCAGGAGGAGGTCTTGACTCAATCAAGTGACCTAAGATCATGTGATGACGCTCGGACGTGGTCAAAGGTTATAATATTTATTGAAGTTATACTAATCAATTAACAAAATAATATAATAGCACAATTCATTAATAGATGGAAAAATAACTCAGGTGGACAGACCAAAACGGGAACAGAGCAATATATCTGTAGCCTAAATACGCAGTGCTGACAATTGTCAACTACAGCGTTGGAATACAACACAATACAGTAATAATCCGTATTAAACTATACAAATAATAACAATTAATCAAACAGGAAAATAACAAACTAAACCAAAATGGGGGGGGGGGGGGCTAATAGATTTCTCTGATAATAATGCTCAAACTGGGCTCATCTAACTCTGAGCCTTCAGTACAATGCACGTTCTCTGTTTGCTACTGTCGAAAGGCTAACAAACCCTCCTGTGTCAGTAGCCTCTGCACTTCTATCCACCAGGGCCTGCAATGAATTTGCCTCATTCTTCACTGACAAAATTCCTAAAATTAGACAAGCAGTCAGTGCCTCCATATCAGGTACAGGATATGTGTTGTCCCAGTGTCCACTTAAAATCAATACCATGACAATTGTATCCGATCAACCATAAAACCCTGGAGGACATTATACAATATCTGAAATCCTCCTCCTGTTGTCTTGATATTCTGCCTACAGGCTTTTTCAAAAATGTATCTAACTGCATGTCCTCTTATTTACTACAAATTGTAAACACATCTCTTCTTTCAGGTGTGCTCCCACAAACCCTTAAAGCTGCAGACGTCAAGCCACTTCTAAAAAAGAATAATCTAGACACCTCAAAAATGAACAATTATAGGCCCATATCAAACCTCATGTTTTTAAGTAAAATCATTGAAAAGGCAGTTTTTCAACAGCTGAACAATTTCCTGTCACTAAATCATTGTTTTGATATCTTCCAGTCAGAATTTAGACCACACCACAGCACCGAGACTGCTCTTGTTAAGGTCTTCAATGACATCCATTTAAACACAATGGCTGAATTTCAGTCTTAGTATTACTGGATCTCAGCTCTGCATTCGACACAGTTGATCACAACATATTACTAAGCTGACTGGAAAACTGGCTGGGAATTTCTGGCACAGTGCTAGACTGGTTTGAATCCTTCTTGAAGGACAGGGACTACTTTGTGTCTATAGGCAATTACAAATCTGAGCCTGTGGAGTTCGCCAATGTTCCATTCTGGGGCCTCTTCTGTTCAATATTTACATGCTCCCACTAGCTGAAATTATGGAAAACAACAAAATATGTTACCATAGCTATGCTGATGATAAACACATTTATATCACCATATCGCCAGGGGACTATAATCCCATACAAGCGCTGAGTAAGTGCATTGAACAAATCAATTATTGGATGTGCTAGAACTTTCTTCAACTAAACAAAAATAAAACTGTCAGTAATTGTCTTTGGAGCCAAAGAAGAATGATTCAAAGTCAGCGCTCAGCTCCAATCAGTAATGCTAAAAACCACACACAAAGCCAGAAATCTTGTTGTAATCATGGACTCTGACTTGAATTTCAACAGTCACATTACGACAATTACAAAGTCAGCCTGAAGAATATATCAAGGATTAATGGATTTATGTCTCAGCAGGATCTGGAAAACTTGTCCATGCGTTTATCTTCAGTAGACTCGACTATTGTAACGGTGTGTTTACAGGTCTCTAAAAAATCGATCAGACAGCTGTAGCTGATTCACAACGCTGCTGCTCGAGTCCTCACTAAGACCAAGAAAGTGGATCACATCACTCCAGCTCTGAGGTCCTTACACTGGCTTCCTGTCTGTCAAAGAATTTACTTTAATATACTGCTGTTGGTTTATAAAGCACTAAATGGTTTAGGGCCAACATATATTTCTGATCTGCTGCTACGTTATGAACCATCCAGACCTCTCAGGTCATCTGGCACAGGTGTGCTTTCTGTCTCCAGAGTTAAAACAAAACATGGAGAAGCAGCTTTTTTATGCTCCACATATCTGGAACAAACTTCCAGAAAACTGCAGGTCTGCTGCAATTCTCAGTTCTTTTAATTCAAGATTGAAGACTTTTCACTGCTGCTTTTTATTACAGTAAATCAAATAATTATTTATTTGTAAACCGCACTGTAACTTTTATTCCTGTATTTTATTTTTCCTGCATTTTGTTTTAAATATCCTTTTTTTGCATTTCGTTTTATATGACCTTTTATGTGTTTCTTGCACTTTGTCTTGATGCTTTTAATGTCTCATGTAAAGCACTTTGAATTGCCTTGTTGCTGAAATGTGCTTGGCTTGCCTTGCCTTCATGCATATCATCTGGAAAATTGTCTTCTGCCATGGTCATAAGCGGATCCTGTCTGTTTTCGTCCACAGGGTGTTGTGGCTTTCTTGCCGGAGCGTGGGTGCCACCCCTCATTTTTGGTGTGGGCGGGCATAGAAAAATGTGGAACTAGAAGTTGTAGTTCTGAGCAGGAAGGACCAAATCCAAAATTATCTACAAAACCAAAACCAAACCAAACCCTAAGTAGAGTTTTTTGTTTTTTGGAAAGTGAGAAAACTGAGGAAACACTGAGGGAAGGAAAACCACATTACAGTTTTTCTCAATTGCTTAAACACAAAAACTGGAACTTGAGACACAATGTGCACAATCTTTGACTCATTTACCAAATCACTAAACCAATTCTGCTGAACTGCAAACACACACATCTGCTTTACACTCAGTTGTCAATTCCAAACCACCCTTTTCTCAAAACACTACACACAAATCTCTATATTTTGCACACTCTTTTCCAATATAAAATCTCACTATATCACCCTTTTCTCTAAACACTACACACAACTCTCTATATTTTGCACACTCCTTTCCAATAAAATCTCACTGTCTTCACCTGGAACACTGAACCAATCAAATTGCTAAACACTGAAGTCTGTTGAGCAATTCGCAATCAGAGCTTGAGCAATATAAAAAGGTCAGAGGTGAGCTACTGGTTTGGAGAACAATGGATGAAGTTGAAGAGAGGTATCCAGAGAGGCAGTGGCATACGAGTGAGAGGAAGAGGAGGAGGAGGAGGAGGACAAGGACGAGAAGGTGGACAAAGATGACGAGGAGGAAGAGGAGGACAAGGAGTTTTGAAGAGACGGACAAAGAGGGGGAAGAGGAGGACAAGGAGGATGACAAGATGGGGGGAGAGGAGGACAAGGAGGGGGAGGAGAGGAGGAAGAGGAGGACAAGATGGGGGGAGAGGAGGACAAGGAGGGGGAGGAGAGGAGAAAGAGGAGGACAAGATGGGGGGAGAGGAGGACAAGGAGGAGGAGGCGGAAGATGAGGACAAGGAGGAAGAGGAAGAAGGAGAGCCGCCATCACTGATGAGATTCGGGCCACTATAATTGACCATGTCCTCAACCATGGGTTGACGATGAAGGAGGCCAGCCTGAGGGTCCAACCAAACCTGAGACGCTTCACGGTGGCATCCATCATACGGACATTCAGGAATGAGCATAGGTAAGAAATACTACTCACCTGACTTTACTGTATGTAGTACTGCATACTGTATCAATACAGCACTCAGTCATTACTGTAGAATATAGTGTTGTAAGTGGACCGTAGTAAACAAAGCATGTTCTACAGTATGTATTGCACATATGATGAGATTGGGAACCACATTCTTACTTTGTCAATACAATATGTAATTCTGTTACTGTATCTTTTTCAGGAATGAAGGATGACCACACGGTGGTGGGTTGGGGACGTCTACTGACAGCCCAGCAGGAGACTGCAATTGTCAACATGGTCTTAGAGAACAATGTCATAACCCTGAGACAAATACAGCAAAGGATTATTGAAGACCAAGGTGTCTTCAACTACATCAATGCAGTCAGCCTGGCCACAGTGGACCGTGTCCTGCGACGGAATTCTGTGCGAATGAAGCAGGTGCACAGAGTCCCATTCGACGGAAATTCAGATCAGGTCAAAGCACTGCGCCATGATTATGTGCAAGTGAGTCCTATATTCAGCACCTGTAATAGAATGCAGTTACAGTATTTATTCACATTGTATCACAATGGAATACTGTATTGTCCGCTCCAGGTCCATGTCTGACGCTGTCATGCTGTCTATTTCAGAGAGTTCTGGAGCTAGATGCGGCCGCTGAGCTGCACGAGTTCATATACATCGACGAGGAGGGCTTCAACCTTGTGAAAAGAAGGCGTCGGGGCAGGAATATCATCGGCCATCATGCCATTGTGGAGGTCCCTGGCGAGCATGGAGGGAACAAAATCAATGGTGGACTGGCCATCGGGACGAATCCCGATGGGCCGGTCCTCAAGTGGGCTGGCGTGGGACGGCTTGGATGACCGCACGAGCACGGCAATCGGAATTGCGCGCTTCGAAACAACAGGTAACTTGTAAACAGTACTACTTTCACTGAACATACAACAACCATCTCTTCACACTGTAAACATCTGCGAAATTCATCCACGCTGCGGTGTACGGAGGTTTACAGCACGCAGGCTTTTAGTTCTGAGGACTGTATATACTATATAGACCAAAGTATTGGGACACCTACACATTATACCTACAGGAGCTTTTATGACATTCCATTCTAAATCCATAGGCATCAATATGTAATTGGTCCCCTCGTTGCAGCTATAACAGCTTCCACTCTTCTGGGAAGGCTTTCTACAAGATTTTAGAGTGTGTCTGTGGGCATTTTTGCCCATTCATCCAGAAGAGCATTTGTGAGGTCAGAAACTGATGTTGGACGAGAGGGCCTAGCTTTCTATCTCCGTTCTAGTTCATCCCAAAGGTGTTCGATGGGGTTGAGGTCAGGGCTCTGTGTGGGCCAGTCTAGTTCTTCAACACCAACCTCACCCAACCATGCCTTTATGAACCTTGTTTTGTGCACTGGGGCACAGTCATGCTGGAACAGAAAATGGCCTTCCCCAAACTGTTCCCACAAATGTGGAAGAATAGAATTGTCCAAAATGTCTTGGTAAGCTGAGGGGCCTAGGCCAACCCCAGAAAAATAGCTCCAGACCATTATCCTTCCTCCACCAAACTTAACAGTTGGCACAATGCAGTCAGGCAGCAACATTCACCTTGTATTCTCCAAACCCAGACTTGTCCATCAGACTGCCATATAGAGAAGAGCGATTCCTCACTCCACAGAACACGTTTCCACTGCTCCAGAGTCCAGTAACAGGGTGCTTTCCAACACTCCATCCGACGCTTGGCATTGTGCTTGATGATGTGAGGCCCTCTCACCCAACATCAGTGTCTGACCGCAAAAATGCTCTTCTGGATGAATGTGCAAAAAGTTCTGCAGACACCACTACCAGCCCTCCTCATTAGGGCACAAGCCAGCTCCCCCCAGCAACTGTCCTTGTTATAGAAGCCACCACCTTCCTGTGGAGCTCCACCAGGACACCACGTGGGGTATTGAGGACTGTAAAATGGTGCTATGAAGTGGAGACCGCCAGATCGTTAATAATCAGCACCCGCCAGGAGAGAAGAGAAGAGGAAAGGAGAGAATAGGAGAGAAGAGAGAGAAAAGGGGAGAGAAGAGAAGAGAGAGAGAAAAGAGGAGAGAGAAAAGAGGAGAGAAGAGAAGAGGGGGGAGATGAGGAGTGGTAGAATTTTACAAATCACTGTGATGCGTGTATTCTGGTTATTGCTGTTAACCGTAACATTTTGACTTAGATGTGGAAAAAATAAAAACGTATGTCAGGTAGAAAACCTTGGTTATAGCCTATGACTGTGTGTGTGTGTGTGTGTGTGTGTGTGTGTGTGTGTGTGTGTGTGTGTGTGTGTGTGTGTGTGAGAGAGAGAGAGAGAGAGAGAGAGAGGTGCGTGATATGTGTTTTAATTTGTCAGTCTAAGGGCCTGTCTGTTTTTAATGGCTCTACATTCACAATTGTGTTTATGACCCTATAAACTCAAACCCATGAGGCCACTGCCTGAGCTACTCTGGACTGAGCAGGCACACACACACACAAACACAGAAAGGCATAAATGCACATGTGCACGCGCACACACATAGAAACACACAAACAAAGGTATACACAATACGCATCACTAGGGATGGGAATTTATAAGACTTTAGCGATTCCGATTCCATTTTCGATTCTGCTTATCGATCCGATTCCTTATCGATTCTCTTATCGATTCTCATTGGGCAAAAAAGAGTACAGACAGGTTTATTAACATTAATTTTATTTTATATATACTTTGAACATGCCAATTACAGTGCTGTTTTTTTAGGTATATTCACCTTGAACTAAAAATAAAACTGACATAAACAAGTCAATATTTTTTCTATAGAAATAAAGATAAATAAAACATGAATTATTCTGTTGAATTTTAAATCCAATAACAGTCTAACATGTTACTAGTAGAAATAACAATGCTCCTTCCATTTAAAAAAGGTATATGAGCTGAGCTGAGAAAAATAAAACTAGCAGCGGCAACTGACTGGCACTAACACAATAGACAGGGACTCTGGAGGAGTTTACCTTCGACTACACTAACATTAGCTGCGCTGCTGTCGTCACTCCGAAGCGCATCAAAAACGGGACATTCCTGCAAAGTTATTGCATGCTGTGTGGCCAAATGTTTTTGCATACTTGTAGTATTTCCCTCCGTTGATGATATAGGTTTTTGCAAGCATTGCAAGTGGCTGTGTTGTCATCTTGTCGCGTGAAATGTAACCACACTTTCGAACGTTTATGCCTAGACAACATTTTGCTGGCTTCTTCTACCACGGTGTACTAAAACAAAAAAAGGCAGCGTGCGTGGGACGTCATCGCGCATGCGCAGCAACGACAGGAATTGATAGCGGAATTGTTAAGGATTTTGGCTAACGATTCCAAGGAATCGATTCACTGGGAACTGGTTTTCGATCCCCATCACTACACATGTTTTGTTTGCTAGTAGGTGGTATTCATTCTGTTCACAACAACGCCATGGGCAGCCAGGCGAAATAGCTCCAGGGGACCTGGTCCCAGGCGAGTTGAACAGCTGTCCACCCAGAGACGGGATCTCTCGTTGCTGCATGAAGTTTGCGGCTAACCCGCCGAGCTCTAAACAGAATAAATACCACCTACTAGCAAACAAAACATGTTCAGTCACAATTATACTGTCAAAACTAAGATGCCTGAATAAAAAAATATGTTTTCCAACAGATATATTTGACGAAAGTAGATAGCAAAGCAAGCCGCTTTTCATCGCTAACTCAGAGCGGGGGAGAGCAATCTGTTCGTGGACTACAAGAACACGTCATTGATACCTTTGACTGTGCATGTCAGAGGTATCAGTGAAGCGTTTTTTTAAAAGATGGCGCGGTTCAATAGGGCTTCACTTTAGATTTCGAATCCTGGGGGCCTGCGGAGGAAGCCAGAAAAAGAAAAAGACAATCTGATAATGTTACGACAGTACGACAGTGCACTTACTCGCAGAGCCTGTGGGGGCGCAGTTCTGAGAAAACCGGAGAAAACGCTATGTATTGCTTTAAAAATAAAATAACAATTATAATTTTGACTCATCATGTGGTTTTCATTGAAAATAAATTATTTCAGCAGACAGCAGCCGAAAATATTTTTTTTTATAAATTTTATTAAGGCCTTATGCATTTTCCCATGATCATCACGTTGCTATGCAACCAACCGTACCTAGTTCAGTTGAAAAATTACAATAACATTTGACAGTCAACAGTCAGAAAGTAGCTAGAAAGTTGCTAGAAAATGGAGGCTCGGGGGCTGTAAAAGGCCTAATGTTATGTTTGCTAGCCCTCGAGAATAGTGACCGGCGCTGACCGCAGCTGATAACGTTACTAGCCTAGAAGGGGATATTCAGCAATCCATTTTTCTCTGAGAAGCTTTCAAACGAAAAAAAGGAATTACCAAACGAGAGAGACCAAGACCTAAGCTGGAAGGGCTAACACAGCCAGACAAGGGATTTGTGAGGTACTTTCAAGAAGCTAACTTTGATGATTGGAAAAAGGGCCACCGCTGTGATACAAATGTCAGGGCCGTTTTTTGATCCCAGTCCGCCACTGCCTACATCAATATTCTAGTATTAATCAAACGGATAATTAATTCTACATTATTTGTAAGTTTAGAGCAGGGCTGAAGAGCGGAGCCAATGAGGTCAGGTTTAGGAGGTCAGGTGACCAGTATTCTGCCCAGTTTCCTCTTGAGGGCATCTCCGCATTACCCTCAGAGAAGATTTGGGAAGTGAATACACTGATTCATGTCTTCATCCTGATGATATTGTCCTGTCTTTTCCAGGTTAGTGGATCGCAAAAATAACAAGAAAGAAAAGTCATAGTCAAGTCAAGAGTTAGACTAGAGTTTGAATTGTATTGTCATGGCTGCTAGATGCCTGTGCTGAATATTGGGAAAAGCCAATTTTGAATGTTTAGGAGTGAGTTATTCATTTTCATCATAGAAGCAGTCTATTTTATATCAGCATGTGAATACTCATGCTGTGTTTGTGTTCAGTGAACTAAAAAAACAGCGTATAAGGAACCTTTATATTATAAGAATGTAGTCTACATGTAACGTGGAGCCTTTTATTTGGTAGCTTAAAGGACAATGCTAGTTTTTGACAACCTGGACCTTATTTACGACATATTATAAGACGTTTGGCTGCATAGGCCTATACTGGCTCGCGCTGGATTTTTTCTTCTACAGGCCTCCGAACTACACCAAAGTGATCTCGGTGAGTCAAACGTCTTATAATATGTCGTAAATAAGGTCCAGGTTGTCAAAAACGAGCATTGTCCTTTAAACCAGCATGAATGCTGAGACAATGGACATTGATAACACTAGCGACATGGACATTAAAGACATACTAGCACTAGGGACATATTTGAATGTTTATTTAATGTATTTTCTAGTAGTAGTGCCATAGCCAGGTACGGGTAACAAATATCATTGATGCCGCTGGTTTACAAGAAATTAGCTAGTCTATCAGCAAAAGAATGGATCTTATATCCATTCTCTTTCATATTCACTTCCTACCCTGTTTTTCTCTTTCTCACTCTTTCCCTTCTTTTCACATTTCGTCTAAAAAGTCAAATCAGTTTGACACCAGCAGGATTGGTTCAATGGGGGTAATTCAGTCACCATTGTTCTCTCCCTCCAGACCTTCCTAATTAACATTCCAAAAGAGCGGGGGAGAGCCGTTTGATTTGCTCACTGTTCAAACCAATAGAATGGCCCATCCATGCTAATCATTCTCAGTCCACTGCCCTGACTTGAAATGAAGCGTACATGCGTGTGTGTGTGTGTGTGTGAGAGAGAGAGAAAGAGAGAGAGAGAGGGGGGGGGGGAATGGGAGAGGCAGGGCTAGAAATTAACTCCTTTAATACACTGTAGTGTGAAAGCAATTAGTTCTTGATTTACGTCTGGGAATCATATAATGTTTAATAACCTCAGGTTATCATAAAGCACATTCACCCCTCTCGCCTGCAATATCATCTCTCCTCTCTCTCTCGTTTGCACTCTCATTTGCTCTCTCTCTCTCTCTCCCTCCCTCACACACACACACACACACACACACACACACACACACACACACACACCTTGGAGGTCCTTTGAAGAGAATGGAAGAGTTGTAACTTCTGTGCGGTGGCTTCATGACCTTGGGTGACCTTCTCCTATTCCATATCTATTCACATGAACGGCCAAATCAATGTAGATTATGTAGTAGTAGTAGTAGTAGTAGTAGTGGTAGTAGTAGTAGCAGTACTTTATTGATCGTGCATCATTCATCACACAGTACTATTTCGCTCTTGCTAGACAGATAGCTACTCATGAATTTTGCGATGCGCCGCAGGGTAGAGGGGAGGACAAATATGGCTGAGGGCTTGAAACAGAATGAATAGTTATTGCAGGTTGGTTTGAATGTGTGAGCTCTGCCACACACACACGTAAACACACACAAACAAACTAACAAACAAGGTGACCTTGTAGAGTCAGAGTCACGGAGCGGCTGCCACTATCAGCAGGTGGAGTGGGGGATCAGTCAGCTGTCCGAGGGTTTGGAGCCGGAGATGATTATGATGATGTTGATGATGAGGAGGAGGAAGAGGAGGAGGAAGAGGAGGGCAGGCCCCGGGGTTTAGAGCCGGAGATGATGATGATGACGAGGGCAGGCCCCGGGGGTTAGTATGAGAGCGGGATGGACAAACACAGGGGCAGAGAGAGAGAGAGAGAGAGAGAGAGAGAGACAGGCCTGGCCACTGTCACTGTATAGAGAGAGGGCACGGGGGGACACGTGAGAGCAGTCATCGGTAAAGGCTGAGTGACACTGGAGTCGGCTGTGACGGGACAGATAAGAGAGGAGAGAGGTAGAGAGAGATAAAGATAGAGAGACTAGAGGAAAGTTGATGGAGGAAGCAGGAAATTCATAGGGCTTGATAGAGAGGGCATCATTGAGAGAGATTTAGAGAGATGATGACGAAAGGAGGTGAGCAGTGAAAAGAAAATGCATGAGCTGGGGCTGGGGCAGTGTTTGTATGTATGTGTGTGTGTCTGTGTATGCGTGTGCATGCAAATGCATAGTGTGTGTCTGCATGCCTTCATACATGTTAACATTGAGGCCCATCCCACTAAAGAGGCCCCTCCTTCTTCTTCCCTGGTTCCCAGCCGTGTGACAGGTGCCACCTAAGCTCCTCCCACTGGGACGAATCACCAGAGGAACCTCCCACCAACTCATCAGACCATATCAGGGCCTGCCATTACATAACTCCAACTGAGTTCATAAATGGCTCATAGATGAGATTTACGACATGAAATGATCATAAACAGATGATATGATGATTCGGTAAATCTCCTGGAAGTAGCCATGGGTGGGATTTATGTTAGTGTCACGTTTAGTGAAAGAATATGCTGACATACAGTGGTGCGGGTAGTAAAACAGGTTAGAATGTGTCAAGACAAATCTGGAGGAATTAAGGTATAAAGAAAATTCATTTTCTGATGGATGCAGGGGAGAGAAAGAGAGGAGGGGTGGAGGTCCACATCCAGAGGGGACTGCGTGGTCCCATTTAGAAAGGGCACTCTTTCCAAGCCACACAACACTGGAACACTGCTCTCTTATGTAAAGGCCCAAACACACCAACCCAACATCAAAGAACTAGTGCAGATGAGGACAACTGCTGTGTCGCCTTGCGTCCAGGACCGGATTAACATGATGTAGGGCCCAGGGCTTTGACCAGGTTAAGGTCCCCCCCCCCACCCCACCACCGCCAACCTGCAATTTCATTAGCATAGTCGTAAAGCGCAAGCATGTCTGTCATGTCTACATTATACACCACACACACACAGACATGTCACAGGTACGTTGATGTATTGAGTATTGAGTGGTCCAGATCAGGAGAAGATACAAGATTTGTCAGGAGGGATATGATCACGCACAATAAGAAGGAACCCACGTGGAGGTAAGCTGCAATTTCAGGTAAATTAAAGATGTGTAGGCTAATTGGGGAAGGAAAGCACAGCGCGGGCAACAACTAGACCCTCACAACGCACACTCAAGATAACACCACTGCATCACATATTACTCAAATACACATTCTGTGCTTGACCACATAACACACCTATCGTACATGTCATCAATAGACATCCGCATCAAGAGCAGTTGGTGAGAGGAGAAGAGCCTACTCTCACAGTCACAACGCACAAACACTGCATACACCTCTCAACACTGCAACTGTGCTACATACAGTATTTTGTAACACTCAAAATAAGCATATGCATCACATAGAACTCAAATATAACACAACTATGTCACATCATCAATAGACATTCACATTAAGAGCAGTTGGTGAAAAGAGAGGATATCAGAGCAGGAGCAAAGCAGTGATTATTTAAAACAGCTTAGCTTACATACTTAGATGCTCTTCCTTCTTGATTTTCGTGCTGAGAAGTCTGCGAAGTCATTGAACTCCAGTTCCCTCAACAAGTCACTTTCTAGAGACATGCCAGTCAGATGGCAGTCTGTTTTCTCCCATGGTGGATCTCAATTTGTTCTAGATCAGTTTGAGTTTAGAAAATGAATGCTCTCCAGAGGCGTTGCTCACCGGCAAAGTTAGATAGATTCTTAAAGCAATGTCAACATTTGGGAAAACATGTGTTATATTATTTTTCCTTATCTCCTGCAAGTATTCCCTTGCATATTGTTTTGGCTCATTTTTTATAAATTCCTTAAAATGGACGACTTCTTCGGCAGTCATCTTGCAGGTCACCTGGGTACTTCATTTGTACAGAGAGAGAGTAGAAATATTGCCTTTAATTGTGCACAAACTCGTCACCACATTGACAGAATACAGCTCAGCACTCAGCAAATCAGGCGCCCAACCGACCAACGTAAGTACGTAATCAGCCAGCCTAAAATTTTATTGGCATAAACAAATCAAGCCAAAACAATTTCCATAATTTTTATTGCCCCCCCCCCCCTCACAGGCAGTGAGTTGACTGGAGGAAAACGTAAAAAACAACAAAAAAAACATGATTGATTGCCGCTTGCGCAAGACCCATCAACTGGCCCCCCTGGAGCTCTGGGCCCAGGGCTTCAGCCCTGTGAGCCCGTGCATTAATCAGGCCTTGCTTGCGTCGCCTCCCTTTGCCTGTTTCAGTTTCACTTGAACACACCAAGCGGACAACAGCCATCAGCCGATGAGCGTGTATTGGCTTAACTACAAATACAGCACTCTCGCTCAGCATAGATGGTGACCTCTGAGAATATCTACTAAATTGTGTAAATTGAAGAGGTCTAATAAATTGAAATTAGCACTGTCGTTATCAGCCCTGGCTCCTTGTGTTGTAGAACAGATGAAAAGGTGTAGGTTAAGGAGCAACCGCATGAAATGCGTGAAAACATGCATGGATCCTACATTGACTGTCAAGAAACTATTCAGAACTTGTGTCAAGAGCTAGAGATAAATAAAATATTCAATGTAAAAATTTGCTCGGCTCTTTCCTGATCAGCTCCACAAGTTGAAGGAACTAGTCAGCCCACTCATTCAGAGGCAAAACTACGAACTACCACGTCCGTAGGCAACCATCTGATTACTGCACTTGGCAACAGTTAAGCTAAAGGATTAGTTACATTAATGCTACAGTATTTCCCGTTTGTGTATTATGTTTGTTATGGCATGATAAGCGCAAGGATTTTGAATGAAGTGCTTAAATTTGTGCAATGTTAATTGTGGCATCCCCCCCGTCAGGGTGCAGCGCAGGGATGTCGCAGGAGGAAGGTCTGAGACCATGGCCGTGTCCGAAATGCCTGCTACCTGCTATTTAGTATGCGAGAAGTAGCATGCTACTTAGTACCTACTACTCCACGAAAAGGATATAGCAGGCGAGAAAATGTAGCATGCTACTCGAGTCAGGTGACGGGAATGCGTGGGTTACGTCGACCACTCCACTGGCTGGCTAAATTAGCCGGTAATGTTGGCTACAGGGCTTCTAGTTAGCTTCGACATCTTGAGTTCTCAAAATCTAATTTTTACCTCACATATAAACACAAAACTTCATTTATAGCTCCGTGTCGTTATAACTACACTATCTATAAAAAAAAAATCCATGGACAAATTTAGCCAATACTTACATTTAAAAACTCCTTCGCTCTGCCCCGCCTGACAGTCACCGGCGTCGGCCATGACAGCTGTCCTGAAGATTTCGCTGAACAGTGACGTAGCATGCTCCGATTTCCAGAATAGCATGCTCTGAACTATGCTACGTTTTTCAATTTTTTTTTCGCCAATATAGCAGGCGAGGTAGCAGGTGAGAATAGCAGGCAAGAGGTAGCAGGCACAGTTTTGAAGTAGGATGCTACTTCTCGCATACTAAATAGCAGGTAGCAGGCATTTCGGACACGGCCCTTGAACACGCCCGGAGCGGCCGCAGCCCGGCACCAGCCACAGTTTCAGCACCTCGGACAGGTTGTGAAGGCCGTCTACCGGCCCTTCCTGGTCGCCACGGCAACTGTGCTCCCCAGCTGCCGGCAGTTGGCTAATCAACACCAGGGCTCCAGAACGCCGGCTGAAACCAATCAACCCCAAATAAAAGCCGGACAGGGAAAGCAGTCGGCAGTCATTGGACTCAGTGAGTGGTCGAGGGTGGAATGCATGTGTTGCTGTTAGCTACATTCAACCATTTGAAGCCTACCTGAAATCTCTTTTTTGCCCTTCTGTAGGTCTGAGGCCAGACCAAACCCCAGATCCCACGCAGCCCGGCTGAGGGAAGACCAGAGTAGAAACCGTGTCAGCACGGCCAGACGGCACTTTGTTTTGCTGCTCTTTTTTCCTTTGTTTTGCCGTTGCAAATAAATGTGCAGTAGCGCGGACAAGCTCCCCGGGTCTCATCTCCATTACTGTAGGCTACCCCCAGCCTCCTCGCCGAGTGTTACATAATATTTACAGGGGAACGTTTTAAGAGCCTTACCAGTTCATTGTGAGCGTTAACAATCTCCGGCTGGGAGATTAGCCCAGTAGTTTAGAATTAAGCAATATACCACTTGAGGCCGTGTGTTATAGTGATTTTATAACAGCTAGGGGGCGTTGTTAGGCACGACGCGAAGCGGAGTGCCTAAACCCCTCCTAGCTGTTATAAAATCACTATAACACACGGCCTCAAGTGGTGTATTGCTTTTATACAACGGTTACTACAGCTATTAGTGTAAAATAAACACACAGCAATGTAAAATATTAACATTTATTCAAAACGAAGCATCATTCCCTCAATTCCGCCAGTGTTCTTGGTGTTCAGATTTGACTCTCAGAGGTGGAAAGGAGGACAGGTGGAGAGGTTGGGAGATGGAGAGGTGGAAAAGAGGAGAGGTAGAGATAGGGAGGTAGGGGTAGCAGATATAAGTCTTCTCTCCAAGTAATTTCATGGTGCAAGTTTTCCATCTAAAAACTGGAGCTTGACTAAAGAACGTTTTCTTTTTGTTTGTACAGCTCTCCCTAGAGAGAGAGCAAGAAAGAGGGAGAGAAAAAGAGCGAGAGTACTGTAAGTATTGTCTGGTCAAGTCTCTACTATCCAAAAGCAATATCCCCCCTGTGGAGAGATAAAGTATATGGCATTGCACACACACACACACACACACACACACACACACACACACACACACACACACACACACATACATACATGCGCACACACACACTCACACACACAAAGTCATGTGGTCTGTCAAAGTGCTTGAAAAGCACCAAATAATTTATTATAAACAATGGATCTACTTAAACTTATAAAGACATAGTCATTTAAATGAATGACAACCCTGCGTGTAACTATTAAATAAATACATTTATGCTGTACACTTTTTTTAAAGAAAGTTTATTTGATTTGAATACACCACTTACAATAAAATGACAACAAAATAATACAAGAAAAAGAAAAGAAATGAGACATCGGAAGAGGGAAAGTGGGGAGGGGGATGTACGATGGTTAAGTACAATAGATCATTACACTGCTCACAACCTACGAGAGCACTGAGTACCGTTAACATAGCCTTCAACTGAGTGATCTGCAAGAACATGGTACTGTACATGGCATAGTCTAAAAGAGGATCTGTGCACATGGGTCTTCAATAGTCACACAGTACTACAGTTCTCGGTATGTTTTGCACCACTCAAAAAGGACACAAACAGCCAGAAGAAAAGAGACTTCAAAAACATGGTCTCTAAGGGCTACACAGTCATATTGGTATATTGTCTATTTGAGTCAATGAAGGAGCGGACTATGTCCCAGTACCCTTGCATGCCCCTGTCAAAGTCAAGAAGTAAATTAATAGATCATTCCATACTTAGTAAATCCAGATAGTCTTTGAGCCATCCATGCAGTGCAAAACAGGAGGGTTTGTGCACCTTCCAGTTCATAAGAATAATACTCTTTGCTGAGAAGAAACCTAAGTTCAGGAGAATGAGCACTTGACTGAATGTGTTTTTTTCGCTCTGACCAAGCAGACATGCCATAGAGCAGAGGGGTATCTATGACCAAGCAGACATGCCATAGAGCAGAGGGTTATCTATGACCAAGCAGACATGCCATAGATCAGAGGGTTATCTATGACCAAGCAGACATGTCATAGAGCAGAGGGTTATCTATGACCAAGCAGACATGTCATAGAGCAGAGGGTTATCTATGACAAAGCAGACATGTCATAGAGCAGAGGGTTATCTATGACCAAGCAGACATGTCATAGAGCAGAGGGTTATCTATGACAAAGCAGACATGCCATAGAGCAGAGGGGTACTTGTACATCCAGAATGTCGGTCAGTGTATATTGGACCAGATAGGACATGACAGGAACATTAATCCATTCATACCCAGTCTTCTATGAACCATGCTAGCGACAGAGCAAGAGAAGTCTTTAATGATGTTCTTGAGGGCTTTAGGAGGTTTGGTGGAGTAAAATAGTGCAGATCGAGTGGTGACTCTAGAACTGGAAATAATTCTCCCCTCCAACCACTCCCGGCTTACATTGGGTAAGTTTTGTAGACCCAGGCCAGGCGGTATTATACTGTACACACGCACGCACGTAGGCACGCACACACACACACTCACTCACACTATTCCAGTTTCACTGGTCATCAAACAGCTCCAGTAGTCATTGGGCATTTGGCTGACCACAGCACTCTTCTCTCAATGGTTATTAATCACAATCATACATGGACCACCATACATCACAGCCGTTCTCTCAAACACACCCACACACGCACACGCGCACCCGCACCACACACACACACACACACACACACACACACACACACACACGCGCACACGCACACACGCGCACGCACACACAGGTCTTAATCATGAGCAAGAAAAGTGATGATGGGTTTAGTGTGTGTGTGTGTGTGTGTGTGTGTCCTGTGTGCGTCTGCTGTGTAGGAGAACTTTTCCAGATGTGCACACATGAACGTGTGTGTGTGTGTGTGTGTGTGTGAGAGAGAGAAAGAAAGAGAGACATTCTCAGATCCCCACTTTGCTGACTCATCAGTTCTTTTCACGGTCCTGGCATAGGCTCTGGTGGCTGTGCAAAGAAATTATAAGATTAAATTATAATTTGGGTGGAATGGGAGTGAGATAGAGGTGTGCAAAGAGTGAGTAATGTTGAGATGGAGGTATGTATTTTTAGAGAGAGAGAGAGAGAGAGTGTGTGTGTGAGAGAGAGAGAGAGAGAGAGAGAGAGAGAGAGAGCATGCATCATATGGATGACATACTGTATATATAATGATATAGCTAATGAGACTTAATCATTTTGTAAACAATCTATAATTAAGGCTACTGTAGCTAAAATGAATGACATGCTGACAGTGTTTGCTGTAATTAAAGATAGTGCTAACATGGAGGCGCGGGCGTGTGTGCGTGCGTGCGTGCGTGTGTGTGTGTGTGTGGGCGTGCATGCGTGTACAGCAACAGGCTCTGCAGCAGGACTGCAAAAATATGAGTGGGGACATTTGATTCAGACATATTCAGATATTCCATAAACAATAACAGCATGTTGTGACATCACTCTGTGAGCGCAAGGCACAGATACAACCAGATTTGATTAGGAGAGGAGAGATCAGAATCGCCCCTGAACTGCAGACTGAGAGACACACTGTACACGACAGAGGCCTTGGAAACTCTGGCTTCATAGCTCAGGAGGTAGAGCGGCCGGCTGGGGATCGCAAGGTCCCCGGTTTGATCCCAGCTCCCGGCATTATGCCGAAGTGTCCTTGATCAAGACACCGAACCCCAAAATCGCTCACGTGCGGCACAGTGGTGCAGTACCTAGGACTGTCGCCTCACAGCAAGAAGGTCTTCTGGGCCATTCTGTGTGGAGTTTCCTCCCAAAAGAACCCAATACAAAAAAACATGCAGAAGAACAGATCGCTCACCAGCCTAGACGAAGACGGACAGGAGCACTTGGTTGGCGTCCGGGCGCGGCTCATGCACGCTGCCTACTGTCTGCTCGCGGCTGCCCTTATAGGGGAAGGACGACGGAATGGGTGAAGAGCAAAGAACATTTCACCTGCGACCATGATGCATGTGTCTGTGTACGTGTGTGTTCATTTGTGTCACCCATTGCACGTGTTGGTGTGTACTGCTGTGTGAAGAATAAAGACTTCTTCTGAAATTAAATTCAAATTTTTCTCAAATTCTCAAAATATCCTCTTCTTTCACAGATCTCTCTCTATTTCCCTTCACATCACCATCATCTTATCATCTTTTTAGTCAGTCATCTACTCACCCTTTTTCTCCCTTAATCTCTTCCTCTCTCTCTCTCTCTCTCTGTCTCTCTTCCTCCCTCTCTCCCTTCCTCTCTATCAGAAGAGGAGAAGAAGGAGAAGAAGGGATGGAGGGGGGGGGGGCTCCATCAAAGCTATGGCCCCAGAGCTAACACAGCACTACAAAGCTCCATCTATGGAAGCTAATCAATAATTCAGCGCTCCACAGCGAATCACAATCAAGAATATCCCCTCCAAACTGAAACAGTAACAACCATAACTGCTACTCATACACTCCACTGAGGATCCACTGTGGATGCGTAACAGATCTGCAACACATCTGAAACAGGACCCTCAAACTTAAAAGTGTGCTACTTTAGGCCGGGGCCCTGCAGGGGGGTGAAATAATTGTACTGCGTGGATTATAGGATGTTATTTCACTCATAGACACAGAGATAGAAGGATAAGTAGCAGGGATAGAGAAAGATACAGTATGTAGAAATGGGAGGGGATTTTCCTTATGGCCATCCAGTTAAAGTGGAGTTACCACACACAAACACACACAGACACACACACACAAACACAGGCAACACAAGTTAGTGGAGTGGAATGAGACACACCCTTGGATCCAGTTGGCCAATTTTGATGGAGCTTTATCAGAGACACACTGCCCCCAAAAGGTAGGGGGCAGAACAGAACTACACCTTGAAGATACAAATAGCTGCATAATCCAAAAGAGGAGACTGGATGAGTAGTGTGCGTGTACCTAAACATGCATCTGAAAACCTCATTAGTCCGACTCAGTGGGAACACACACCTCTGATATGACAGAGTGTGTGTGTGTGTGTGTGTTTATAGTACAAGGACACACACACACACATCACACACTCGTCCTCTCACAGCTGGAACCTGAGTGTGTCAGGGGAGCTCATTATGGACGGACAAGGGGAAGGAATAAGGCTTCACACATGGGGTGAGGTAAGGGACAAAAATCTGCATGATCAAGAGAGCCGGTGCCCAAAAAAGCACCTCCCAGTGTTATCAATGACTACAGACCAGTGGCACTGACATCACATGTCATGAAGGTCTTTGAAAAAGAGCAGTTTGCGTAGCAGGCCCCAATCAGCGTGGACGATGCTATCATCTACCTTCTCCACAGAGAGGCGGAAGCACAGTGAGAGTCATGTTCTTTGACTTTTCCAGCGCATTCAATAATTTCTCTCCATACTATGTAGCAGATTATGGACCATATTGTGAGACCATCTCACTGACTGTTGGTGATGCCTGATAAAGATCTGGCAGGCCGGGGCATCCTGCTCTCCCCTACCCAGGGACTAATCAATGGTCATGTAGAGAGGAATGTGTTTTGTTTAGACTGTTTCCTGTCAAAGTCACAGTAAATCTAACAAAACCCTTTTAGCAAGGACTGGTTCTGTGAGAGGATGTTTTCTCCTCGCCATGGTCCTCCCCCTCCCCCCCCCCCCTGCGGTAATAAATCCATGGCGCAACATTTCTGAGGCCACATGGGCCCAACAGAGACTCACAGCTGTAGCGTGTTCTAGGGTTAGAGTTATGACTATGACCGGTATAATTTATGATTATACAGCGGTTATCACAAATATGAAGGAAAATGGATTTAAGGCATTAAATCAACTCGTATATGGGGCACCACCCTGTTATGTACAGGGAAACAAGATAACCTTTATCAATAGTCTAATTTATTCATCAATCTCAGTCTGCAGGAGGAGTTCTTGACTCAATCAAGTGACCTAAGATAATGTGATGACGCTCGGACGTTGTCAAAAGTTAATAATATTTATTGAAATTATACTAATCAATTATCAAAATAATATTATAACACAATTCAATAATATATGGAAAAACACGTGGTAATATGAAAACACAGCAGAAATGAAAAGAATGATCACAGCCTGTCCTAAATCCTCTAAGCTTACAACACTTGGCATCGCACACACATCAAAGAGAATGTTGGGTGTCAACCTTAGTGCTGTGTGAAGCGTGATGTCCGTAGGTGCTGTCTGGCTCGACGAAGGGAAGAGGCACGTGACGTGGTGGTCACTCAGTTTGATGAAGGGGGCAGCGCGCCTGCGCTCCCGCTGGAACAGTGATAGTAGTGTTGCTACACGGACTTGATGTTCGCGGAGTTCAAAGTTCAGTTTCAGAGTTCACAAGTTGCAAATATCTCCTTCAAAACCTCTGCTCTCGCCAGAGGTGGATCGTTGAAGAGTATTTTCCTAAGCCCCTGTGTCGACTCAGAGATCTTAGGTAGCAGTCCAGTATGGATACAGGCTGATTTTATCAACCGGCACAAAGCTTGGGTCCTAGGTCACGTGTTACTTGGGGAAACACGGGCCCTGGCAGTTGAGGGTTACAAGAGAAATCACGAGAGAGAGAGTTTCCTGTCTGATCACTTTTAAGGAGCAGAGAGGCGAGGTGTGCC
This sequence comes from Borostomias antarcticus, assembly GCF_949987555.1. NCBI lineage: Eukaryota > Metazoa > Chordata > Actinopteri > Stomiiformes > Stomiidae > Borostomias > Borostomias antarcticus. The sequence continues at coordinate 44,143,919 of NC_140234.1, read as the reverse complement.
CTGTGGGCGTAGCCAGGCACCCGATTGGTCACTGGGCCCATAACCCAGTGGCCCCTGCTACCATCGTAAAATAGAGCTCAGATTCTGTACTCACTCTGGAATCATCAAATATCCCGGTTATGGTTTCAACATGACATGATTCCACAACATGCATAATCAACTGATTCATGATTTCAGCCAAAGATGGATACCAAACTTGACTATGGTAGACTTAGCAGCATAGAATCAGTTATTTATAACACACAGTACAGTTGCATTACAAATACAGTGCATCATAATAACTTGGTTCACTGGGCTTATTCGCCTTATTCACCTCAGCTGCCATATTGGTCAGTCTGACATAATTAGGGGTGCAGATGCGGAAGTGCCCGTTGCCTTCAATGTTAAAAGTTCACTGAATACACTATCGGGGTTACAAACTCATCATTACCAGACTCTGATTGTTTTTCACTGTTGTTGTTTTCGCGTTTGGAAATACATCGGAGTGAATGCAGGTGACGGCTAACTATGGCTCATTCACCTCCATGTATTTCCAAACGTGAAAACAACAGCAGTGAAAAACAATCAGAGTCTGGTAATGTTGAGTTTGTAACCCCGATAGTGTATTCAGCCTGTTATTTTGACTATTTTGGTTCTTGAAGTGGTGTTTTTACAGTGAACTTTTAACATTAAAGTCAACGGGCACTTCCGCATCCGCACCCCAGACTGACCAATATGGCTGCCAGGTGAATAAGGCGAATTCACGTGGTGGAGATGGAGCAATTTTACTTTATTAAAGAAACAAGGCAAGCAAAGAATGGAATTTCCTTTGTCCCACTGTGTGAATGTCTGTGGAGGTGGAATGTGGCTGGCCTGTCACAAAGGGGGATGGGGGAGCACAGAGTGTGTCTCTGAGCATCTCTTATCAAGATCTCACATTCCAACCTGAGGGAGATGTGTCCCACCATATCACAACTGTTTTGTGGTCAGTAGACAATGGTCAGTAGAACTGTGTTGTCATCAGTAGACAATGGTCAGTAGAACGGTGTCATGTCCTACACTCCTAAAGAGTTAAACAAAGGAATATGAGCATTCTTTGTCTTGTTTCTTTAATCAAGTGCAATTACTTTCTCCCAACTATGTGATGCAACCACCACGAGAATAAGCCCCAGGAATAAAGTATGGGCATTGATGCATTGTATTTGTAACCAAGTGTTACTGTGTGTTGTAAATAACTGGTTCTATGCTGCAACCTAGCAATGGCTGATGCTAAAATCATGAATCAGTTGATTGTGCATGTTGAGGAAATATAATATCATGTTGAAACCATAACAGGGATATTTGATGATTTCAGATGCGTCAGGATCCCTGGTTTCCTTTTATGATCCCAAGTGAGAGGGGGTCAAAGCAGCCCACAGACCCTTCACTCTGTGTGAATGACCAATTGTTGATGTCCATGCAAACAGGACACACCTCAGTTTCTTGCCCTTTATACGTGTGGATGGGACATATCTCTCTCTCTCTCTCAGTGCTCTCTCATGTCTTTCTCATGTTTGTGTTCTTCTTGTAACACGTAACCAAGCATCCAAGCTTGTATGTGAGTGATGAAAATCAATCTGTATCCATGGAATTTCTGAACAGCAACCTCCTAGCCAAGATCTCTGTGCAGTTGACGCCAGGGTCTTCAGAATTTCCCCAAACTCTTCAAACGATCCACCTCCACCGCTGAACCATTTCAGTTCACTGTAGTCTACAGTGAAATTGAACTCTGAATCTCTGTGAATATCAACGTTTGCCAACAGTTTACCATCACTGTTTCAGCGGAAGCGCAGGTGCGCTACACCCTGCATCAAACCGAGCGATGTCACGTGTCATCAGTCCCTTCACTTCTTTGAGCCAAACAACACTTCTGGACACATCTACGTAACACACTACAGTAAGGTTACAACCCAGCTGTTCTCCGTTGCTGTGGTGTTGATGCAACTGTTGTTTTAAGCTTAGAGGATTTAGGATAGACTGTGATAATCTATGACATCATTCATTTAATTTCTGTTGTGTTTTCATATTGCCACATTTATTTGTCCATCTATTATTGAATTGTGTTTTCATGTTATTTTGATAATTCATTACTATAACTTCAATAAATAGTATTACGCTTTGATCACGTCGTAGTGTCATCACATGATCTTTAGGTCACTTGATTGACTCAAGACCAATTCTTCCAGACTGAGATTGATAAATTAGACTATTGATAAAGGTTATCTGTTTCCCTATACAGAACAGGATGGTGCCCCATATACGAGTTGATTTAATGTATTAAATATGTATTCCTTCATATTTGTGATAACCGGTATAATCATAAATTATACCTAGTCATATAGTCATATTTTCATCTCTCTCTCTCTCTCTCTCTCTCTCTCTCTCTCTCTCTCTCTTTCTCTCTCTCTCTCTAGTGGAGCATGGTAGTTTTACTTTACTTACCTGAAATGTGTGTCATAACGATCCAATTACATTCCTTTGTATCAACATTAAACTAAGGTATTCCATGGTTTTTACAATTTTCGAATGATTATTTGCGAAGATTTTAAGCTTTTTCGCTTTTTTTTTTGTTACCGTAAGGTAGCCATCTTTAATATCACTGCCCTGAGTTTCTTTGCTTTCGTCACTTATGTGACTTCTGTCCCAACGTGCCCGCTCACTCCGACGCCAATTACACATGCTCAAATGTCCCAACTCGTCACGAAAATTCTCCGGCATAGCGTGACAAACCACACCAACTCGAGCCACCGACACTCACGACACTCACAGACGTTCACGACGGCCGATTATCAGCTTGGTGTGTCAGGGGCTTAATGGCCTGATTACCGATGCAGCACACCAGTGGGTGGCTCGCTCTCTCTCTCTCTCTCTCTAGTGGAGCATGGTAGTTCTACTCTCTCTCTCACTCAGGGTAGTCTAGTGGAGCATGGTAGTATTACTCTCTCTCTCTCTGTCTCTCTCACTCAGGGTAGTCTAGTGGAGCATGGTAAGCTGTACTCAATCAAGGCAACGCCTGTTTCCCATGCCCTATTTGCTTTAATGGATCACTGGGATCCTTTGGACCACTTCTACCGACCCGTCCACACACATACATACACACACACGCAGTGGCGATTTTACATTAGGGGCAGGTGGGGCAGTGCCCCACCAGGTGGCGCTGTTGTGCAAGATGCATCTTAGCCTACAACTGTGTTTCGGAAAAATCAAATTTATAATTAATACAAAATAGTGATTCAGTGGTTAAAATAGCATGTATAAATATAATAAACCTGACTGACACTATGTATAGTGCTGTTTTGCAGTAATTCCCTTTGTATGAGTGTGTCACAGACTGCTCTGACTCGGCAGAGGGGCACCGAAGCGTTCTCCCCTACTGTTGCTATAGCGACAATGTGAGCGTGGTCGGGAGTAATGTGAAAAAATATCACGCAGATTTTATTCGGTGGAGGGGCAGAAAAGTCTCTAACCCTACGAAATCTACCTGGCAACAGGTTTAGCCAGGGAATAATAAAACAACGTTGATCAAAGTTGAACTACTGGGTCATTGTCGATGTCGATCTACGTTAGCCAATGCTGCTAGCTAAAGTTTTGTAGAGATTAAAAGTGTTTTCAGGTGCAACAATGAATAGTGTAGATTATTTGTTGAATGTGCGGTTTAGTACATTGAAACTTGAAGAGAAACTGGAAATAAAACGTTTAGGGCCATACGACCAGAAGAATTGGTGCTGCTCCAGGCTGGAGATAAGGTAACCCGTACCTTCAAACCGGAATGGTTTGAGAAAAATAAGTCGCTAACTGCTAGCACCTCGAAAAGTGCGCTGTTCTGTTTCCCTTGTATTCTTTTTGGTGAAAACTCTGTTTGGGCATCGTCTGGATTCAAAGACATTAAACATCTGTCAGAAAGAACCGCGAAGCATGAAAGCTCTGCGTCCCATCTGAACTGTGCCATGAAGCTGGGTTTACTGGGGCAGCTCAACGTCCAGGCACAACTTGATGATGCGTTTCGCCGTTCCATCGCGGAGCACAACAAACAGACCGAGGAGAATCGGTATGTTCTGGGGAGGCTGATCACTTTTATTAAACTCTGTGGGAAGTGTGAAATGGGTTTGCGTGGTCACGACGAGTCAGCGAACTCACTGAACCCAGGCATTTTCCGGTGCATTTTTGAGACGATGTGTGAGGGGGACTAATGTGGACAGTGCGCCTTCACTCTAGTAGACTATTTGGCTGTGATATACAGTAAGTGGAGTACTAATAGGTTATGCGTAGTGCCCAGGTCTGATGGGTGAACACTTGTCACTTTCAGAACCCTGGACCGGGCATGCGCTCTCTAATTAGCCTACTCTGCGTGTGTTAATGTGTCGTTATCTTTGTGTGTTGTAGCCTCTGCTCTGATGTACCTACCGTAGTCTAATTGGCTTTAGTTCTTGTGATGGTGACATAATATAAAACTGCCCCTCCAGAAATGCCATGCTAAAATCGCCACTGCACACACGCACACAAACACTCACTCGCTCACTCACTCACTCACACTCATACACAAACACACATACACACACACACACACACACACAGGTTTATTAAAGCATTTACATCAACTATGTATTGTGAGAAACCTTCCCTCCACATAGCTGTGATTTACTAGGGTAATTTCTCTCTAACTAGAATAGCAATAGCGTGAATAGCGTGTTGTCCCCACTAAACTCAGTCACAGCAAACAACATGAAACACTCCCTCTGTGCACATTCTCATTTTTCTATTCCCAACATGTTATTGAAATCAAAACATAATTCATTTTCTTGGCTATCGAATGGTTCGTACAGTATGTACAGTATTTTCCAGGATGGAGGTGTCTCTCAGGGCAATTACCTTTCAGATGAATAATCGCATTAATCCATAGTTACAATTGTTTCAATTTGTAGCCTCGCATAATTTCATACAGGACATGGGTCAGTCATCTATTATCCAACCACAGCCCAGGGCGGTCTATTTAAAATTTGACTTCCTGGTAGCCTACACTGCTGTCTGCTCTCATATGCTGCTTTTGTTTCCCTTGTTTTGCCCTTACACTGGATTTTGTGCCTCGTTATTTTGCTCCATATTGTCCTGTTGTCTGTTGCTTTCATCTCTGGTAAGCTTTTGTCTGCACTGTGTTGTACTCAGTGTTGGGGGTAACACGTTACAGTAACGCACATTATTTTTTGAACAATTGTTAGTTTCATTATTCATCTCATACAAATCATCTCATTATGTACTGTTATGTTGATTAAAGTGATCATCTCAGATCATGTTTGAATTGTGATGTATGAGGAACAGAAGCTGAACTCTGGTTGTCCTGAGCTGAACCTTGAACACCTGCAGAGGTTAGATGGGGTTCGTCCAGGAAAAAGTGCAGTGTAAGGGATTTAAGAAGTATGCAAAGGTCAGAAAAATCTATTAAGGTTAGGAAAACGTGCTGTTAAAAGGAAAGTTGTAAGAGGTGATGTAAACAGACTATCATTAAAAAAGAAAAGTTGGGGAGTTTGATATCAATCAATCAATTGATTAAAGCTTTATTTGTATAGCGCATTTCATACCCAGAGGCAACACAATGCGCTTTACAGAGAACAAGGGAGGTGGGCAGAAGTCCCACCCCTACATATTCCAGAGGGAAGCAAAAAAAACAGTATCACCCGGGGGCCAGATAAGTGAGCTGTAAAAAATGATTCCCTGACCCCTCTCAACAAGGCGATCGAGTAAGCTCCTGGAGTATGTTTGTCTACCGGCTAAGAACATTTATAAAGCAATAAATAACATTAAATTACATTTTCAGAGTAAGAGAGGCTAATAACATCATAGGAGAGACATGGCAAAGCCTGGTGTATGTCTGTGTGTGCATGAATGTCCCTGGGCCCAGATTGAGGCAGGGGTCAGGGGTAGGGTGGGGGTAGGAAAAGGATACGGACCCGGGTTAGGGTAAGGGGAAGGGTATCTGAGCCCAGGACTGGTGTATGTCTGTGTGTATGTGAGTGTGCCTGGGTCCAGGTAGAGGCAGGGGTCAGGGGTAGGGTGGGGGTAGGAAAAGGATACGGACCCGGGTTAGGGTGAGGGGAAGGGGGTACTGGGCCCAGGCCTAAAGCCGGAAGTGGACTGGTGTATGTCTGTGTGTACGTGTGTTAACTAACTTCTACGACATCCACAGCAGACACAGGGGTATCTATCGGACTCAGGGTGGTCTGCTGGTGACAGTGGGGCATCCACTGGACCTGGTTAGAAGATAGGAGGGAGAGAGAGAGGCACTAGGGAGAGGGGAGGCAGAACAGGGTTAGTAGCACACAGAGCCATAATATAGCAATAAATTACGTCAAATTACATTTTCAGAGCAAGAAAGGCGAAGAGCATCATGGGAGAGGTATGGCAAACACTGGTGTATGTCTGTGTGTGTGTGCGTGCCTGGGCCCAGATAGAGGCAGGGGTTGGGGTAGGGTGGGGGTAGGAAAAGGATACGGACCCGGGTTAGGGTGAGGGTGAGGGGATCCGAGCCCAGGACTGGTGTATGTCTGTGTGTGTGTGAGTGTGAGTGTGCCTGGGTCCAGGTAGAGGCAGGGGTCAGGGGTAGGGTGGGGGTAGGAAAAGGATACGCACCCGGGTTAGGGTGAGGGGGAGGGGATCCGAGCCCAGGACTGGTGTATGTCTGTGTGTGGGTGAGCATGAGTCTAAGTGTGCCTGGGTCCAGTTAGAGGCAGGGGTCGGGGGTAGGGTGGGGGTGGGAAAAGGATACGGACCCGGGTTAGGGTGAGGGGAAGGACAGAACATACTGCCTTTAAGTAAGGAAAGTTAAAGAACATGATGTCATTAAATGAGGGTTGAGAATGATGTTGTCATTAAATGAGGAGAGTTGAGACTTATGTTGTAAACATGTTTTTTTTTTTAATGTCCACTAGGGGTTTCGACATTTCTGGAGTAAATATAAATGACAAGGAGTTTAAATTAAATCTTTGCTGATGACTTAGTACTATATTTAACTGAGTATAATATATCCATACCAAAATTATTTAATTTAATATCAGACTTAAGTATTATCTGGATATAAGATGAACATAGAAAAAACTGAAATTATACCCATAAACGATATTATAAAGGAAATGCCAGACTAGATTAAACAGTTAAAATGGACAAAAAAAGGTTTCACATATTTGGGGTGCAACATAGGATCATGTTAAAATTTACTTCATCAGGACAATTTGGGAAAAACCTGAAAGGACATTATGGATGATCTACTTAAATGGAAAAATGGTCATTTAAACCTTACAGGGCAGATACATTTATTTAGAATGGCTTGCCTACCAAAACCTTTGTTTTCATTTTCAATAATCCATATAATGCCACCAAATACCTTTTTCAAAACAATATAAATGAAAATAACTGATTATATGGCATAATAAACCCCCTACAATAAAAAGGTTTATACTGCAATTAACAAAAGGAGGTTTTAATTTGCCTAACTTAGAAAAGTATTACTTGGCAGCTCAAGATTTTTATTTACAACATATAGTAAATAATTTGTTAGATCACCCCTGGATCCAAACAGAGAATGCATTACTCAGCCACAGCAATCTATTTTATAAACTTTTTGGTAAAAGTGAAAGCAAGAAAAAAACATTGAAAATTTGTATTATTAATAATACTATCAAAAAATGGAAAAAAAAATAGTCACAAGTAGGAGAACCAATATCCATTCCGAAGAACACAAAATTATGGGACAGTATTTTTATAACACCTCAGAACAAGCCAATTAAATGGACAACATGGGCGGACAGTGGGATTGTTTATATTAAGGATTTGGTCGAAAATAACAGACTACTAAAATTCGATGAAATTCAAAATAAGTATAAGATGACTAATAAGGAACATTTTAAATATTTACAAATCAATCACTATATTAATAAATCATTCAAATTAACTGATTTCAATGTAGATAGCACAATAGACCAAATCATACAGTATTTTCTGTAGAGCTTAATTCAAAACTTATCACAAAACTTTAACATTTATAAAAATTTGTGTGATACAGATATATTGAATAATATAATCAATAAATTGAAACAAGACCTAGTTAGAGACTCCTTAAACAACTGGTTTGACTCTTGGAAAGCTATACAAGAAATAACTACAAACGAAAATCTGCACCTTATTCAGTATGAATTAATGACAAGGTTCTACTACACAAGAGGAAAAATTAATAAATTCAACAGTAATATAAAAAATACTTGTATAAAATGTAAGATTAATATTGACTCAATAATTCATTCGTTTTGGGAGTGTGGCAAAATAAGACAACTATGGGAAGAACTACAGGATTGGCTAACTGAAGTACTGAAGGTAAGAATATCTCTTTCACCATCATTGTGTCTGATAAATGATACTCAACATGATCTAGTAATTAAATACCCAACAGGTTGGATAATTCTTCTTTGTTCACTTGTCAAGAAGAAACTCATTTTACAGCACTGGAAAAAATCCAAGAGCTCCTTCTCTAACTTATTGGAAAACATACATGCTACATACATTGAAAATGGAACAATTTGTAGCCCTCGAAAAAAGAAAAACAACAATTAAATCAAATCTGGAATGGAATTGTACATGCTCTGCAAAAATAACATTTTCTTTCCTCTCCTTCTTAGTAAGCTGATAATACTTTGATTCCCCTAAAGTGGAGATGGTGGTATTGATGTTTCCCTCTCTCTCCGTTCTGCCTTTTTGAGAACCAATATAAATAGTTGGATTATAATGTAAGGTCATGATCTGATCGACTGCTCCCTATGGCGGTGCTCTCGGGCCCATCCAGGCTTCCCTCGACGGATGGAAGGAGGGGATGAGCGTCCAGTCGCCTACGTTGGTTGCTTGTGTGTGTGTGGGTGGGTGTGTGTCTGTGTGTGTGGGTGCGTGTGTGCATGGTTGATGCTTGTGGACATCTGTCTTTTTTGTTTTGTTTGTTGTTTGGGATATGTCTTTGTAATTTTTTGTTTGAAAATCAATTTTAAAAAAACTTATACTTATACAAAATTTAAAAAAAGAAAGAAAGAAAGAAAAATACCTTTGGCTGTCAAACTATGTGTGCTTGGAATATATCCGAATGACTGTACAAACACAGAAACAAACTAAATTGCTGGTCTTTGGACTTCTTCAAGCCAGGAGGGCTATTGCACTATTCTGGAAGAGTATGGACGCTCCATCATTGAGGACATGGGCGATTTTATAGGGGGGGCAGGGGGGCAAGTGCCCCTCCCCCTGATTGACCAGCCCAACTCTGCTCAAATTCTTAAAAAAAAAAAGATATATATATATTTATTTTACTAATTAGCACAATTATTAAATACATAATTGTGGTTTGTATCAGTTTGTGTTAGGTCATCATTCATTTTAAAAGTGTATTTATTACTTAAACTAGGCTACCTTTAAAAAAAAAAAAAAAATCATAATCCACCAATGGCATAACTCGTCCGTCGACCTCAACTATTTCCGGTTTGATCTGTTAGCGCAAAAAAAATTAGATCTGACTGTACTGCTCAGTGCTCAATAAACTACAACCAGCCAACATGCTCACAATGGCGAAAAGAGCTATAAAAACAATTGACCACTTCTTCATAAAAAAATAAAAAAAATGGCAATGCTAATGAAGAAGCTACCACTCGAAATGACAGTGCAGCAGGTGCAATCAGATGCAGAAATGCTCCAGAGGCTATCGAAGCTAGCACTAGCAACATCACCATCGGCGAGGAAGCTAGCACCAGCAGGCAGTTGCAGTTTGATGTTGTGATGTTGGGTATGGCCTAGTTGTTGCCCCCCCTACTCTCAGAGGGTAAAATCACCTATGATTGAGGATGTGGATGAAAGAGCTTGCTGATTGTATTGGACTAGAAAGACTGATCTACATTGCTATTTGCAAGCAGAAGGACTTTGTACAGCTCTTGGAACCATATATGAATGTTATGCAACCATATATGAATGTTATGCAAGCTGGGCATGTCAGCTATACCTACATGGGAATTGTAAAATGTGAAAAAAAAAAATTTTGGGGGGGGATTTGGGATAGAATGTTTTGGGGAAGAGGGTTGGGGGGTTTACAATGTTCTAATGTTCTTACATCTTTTATATTGTAAGCAAAAATATATAAACATATTGTGAAAAAAACTGTATTCCATGTGTGGCAATAAATGGTAATGAACCTCTGACGTGAGTGTTCCTGAATGAAATATTGATTCACAATACTGTAACTAAAACACTGTGCAGAGATGCACATGGAAACGGTCATGCAGAGACCAGTGACCAGGTCATGCAGAGACCAGTGACCAGGTCATGCAGAGACCAGTGACCAGGTCATGCAGAGACCAGTGACCAGGTCATGCAGAGACCAGGTCAGTTCAAGTCTAATAAGACGGCTCATATGGCATAGCTCTGGGCGTTTATACTCCACAGATGGGCTCAGTGACAAGTGTCCTGTGTCCATGGCAACGTTGAAGCTGCACTTAGGTGTGCGCAAGCCGCGTACTGGTTTGTTTACCTCAGTTTTCACCCAAGAAGAAGGCTCTTGATTGCCTCAATTCCGAAACATTACCAAATAGGTGCTTTTGCCTTTGACACCACCTCCTCCGCCCTCGTCTTGTGTAACCAACTCTAGCCTCTGCCTACTTTCGCTTTTCTTCGCGAACATTTGCCAAACTATTTAAAACGTCTCAGTGAGCTTTGTGTTCGCCCCAAACGCTGGTTGACTGGCCTACAAATACACGATGTCCACAAAACATTTTGTCATTTTGTATCTGCCAACATTCAACCAGTCAAAACCGTGAGACATAATGACGCGGTGTGAGCCGCTAGAGATTTCAGGAGGTACGAGCCGAGTGGCTCACAACATGTTCGACGGCCCAAATTACATCAATGAGCCAAAGAATGTGTCTCACAGGGGTTGTCTCACGAAACATAAATTGGCCTTAAGTGTGTAGTGACATTGAATATTAGGCTAAGGGTTCCATTCATACTGTAGATTATGGATTGGCAAGGATGTTAATGGCGTATCCCAGGCTGTTCATTTCCACCATCGCCAGGGTCTCTTCTCTCCGATGAAGGATGAGCGAGTCAGACAAGTGGTGGGGATCGATCAGAGGGCCATCAGCTTACACATGCACACACACGCATGCGCGCGCGCGCGCACACACACACGCACACAGAGACAAAGACACACAAACATTCACTCACTCACATACACACTCACTCACACACACACTCACGCACACAAACTCACACACACACACGCGGTCATTAAGCCTGGTCGTGCGCCGCGTGCTGTGACAGTGGACATATGAGTCGGCGAGTGTCGGGTTATCTGCCATTTAGCAGGCGATGACCCATGCACAGCGCAGCCTGTGATAAAGTGTGCGAACCCAGCAAATTCAATCACAGGTCAGAGTTCAACGCACACTTCAGCATGCTGCATCCATCAGGGACCTGATAGATTATCCTGTTCCGAGTGTGTGCATGGGTGTGTGTGTGTGTATGTGTGTGTGCGCGCGTGCGTGCATACAGTATGTGTCTGTACGTGCACTGGGGGGAGGTCTTGACTGCTGTTAAGCGTTTTATTCCCAAATGAATTTAGATTCGAAAGCCAGAATGATAGAGCACATTATCAAAGGGCTTTGACAGATTGAGTTGGACGGGTTCCTAGGAGGTTATGCCACCACACTAACCCACACTACTGACCTGCTGATCCAACTCTGCCGTTAGAGTGGGTCTAGTCTCCATCACGTATGCAGACCCTTTAAAATGACCTGTCTCTGCCAATATGGACTGCTGCCTCTCCTCGTAAGTCTGTGAGGTGTGTGTGTGTGTGTGTTCACATGGAAGTCTTAAGTGACCTTGACTGGGACTGAATGTAACACCTCTCTACTGAGAGTAAGCGTCAGTGATATAAACAACGGTGTTGCAACGGGACAAATTGATTGCAAACAGCTGAGTCGGGCCTCATTATGTCATGATCACAGAACCACATGCACGCATGCGCGGGCGGCGCACATGCACACACACGCACACACATGCCTGCACGCCTGCATGCCACACACGACATACACGCCCACATTCAACCACAACCACATTAAACATCTCTTTGGTTAAGGAAGCTTTGTCTAATATACTGTACATCAGATGAAATGGTCACAGGATATACTATATAAACCGAAATTAAGAACGTTCAGTATGATAAAAAGGTCGTATGGAAATGAAAAATATGTTTGTGCTCCATTATCCAAAAGACAAAGATCATTATGTGCCCAACTCCGCTCTGGGATCTTGCCCCTGCACCTTGAAACCGGACATTACCGGGGGGTTACAGAAGAAGAGCGCATTTGTATTTACTGTAATATTGATATTGAGAATGAGTTCCATTTCGTGTTTTATTGCCCCTTATATCATAAGTTGCGTCAAAAATTATTTGAGAGATGTAAAAATATTGATTTGATGTGGTTGAGTGATGCAGAGAGACTAAAATGGATGTTTGATCATAGGGTATTTGCACTTGCAGAATATTTAGAGAAAGCTTGGGACAAACGAACAAAGAGAACTTATATGTGATGCATTTATTTTGGATTCTGACGAAAGACTGTTATTTTATTTTTTTATGTTATTGTTTGGTGTACATTGCGTATCTTACAAACCGTGAGAAGTGTATGTGATATAGTTAATTATTGTTTATTGTTTATGGTGTCTTATAATCACGTAAGGGATCGGTCCTCGGACATGACACAAAAGTAAACTTTCATTCATTCATTCATTCATTCAAGCAAGCCTGCATGCATCCACACATTCACACACACATGCGTACAAAAGCACACTCGCCTTGAGTTAACGGAGAGGGTTAATGCATTCCTAGACAATTATTAGATTACTGTATGTCTGATTCCTGAATTTTACACACACACACACACACACACACACATTGTTTGGCATGGGACACTGATACACAGATGAATCTGTCCAACACTCCAATTAAGCTGGGCCATTTACTGGTAATGAGCGGGCTGATGTCTCTTCTGGAAAAACGATTCACCGAGGAGCCAATTGGCTCTCAGCATTTGGCTCCAGAGTAACATAGTTAAGAGGCCGGGGATGACTGACCAGGGATGTTTTGAATTGGGTAGAGAATCCATTTGTATTTGAACTAAGGTATAGTATTGATGAAATAATTCTAAAAACTGTCGACACGCAGAGAAAATAACAGACCATTGAGACACAGGAATAAAGAGAAGAGTTGGAGAGGAAACAGATAGAAAGAGAGGGTGAGAGAGAGGGGGAGAGAGATGGAGGATTAGAGAGAGGAAGGGAGAGTAAGAGAGAGGGGGAGGGAGTGTGAGAGAGGGAGGGTTAGAGAGAGAGGTGAGAGGGAGGGAGGGAGGATTAGAGAGAGGAAGGGAGAGTGAGAGAGAGGGGGAGGGAGTGTGAGAGAGGGAGGGTTAGAGAGAGGGGAGAGAGAGAGGGAGGGAGGATTAGAGAGAGAGTGAGGGAAGGTGAGGGAGTGAGAGAGGGGAAGAGAGGGTAAGAGAGAGAGGGAGGGAGGGATGTTTTCAGTGCCCGTTCCAGCGGTATGAATGTATGGATTTATGTATCTATATCATCCATATATGCTATCCAAATTCCAAGTGGTTTTCTGAGTGACAGATGCACTCTCTGGAACACTTCACAGAACATGTCACAAACTCATCAATCCCATCATACCATACACAAACACACACACACACACACACTATTCTGACACACTGGTCTTATTCGATACACCCCTCCTATAGCCCGGCAGTTCCAAACAATGTCTGACAAATTGCAGACGGGAAGGAGAGGTCAATAAAGAGCTTTTCTTAATGAAACGCAAGTAGCTCTGGAGGAGAGACAGAGACAGACAGACAGACAGACAGACAGACAGACAGACAGACAGACAGACAGCAGGGAGGTCAGACAGACAGACAGCAGGGAGGTCAGACAGACAGACAGCAGGGAGATCAGACAGACAGCAGGGAGGTCAGACAGACAGACAGCAGGGAGATCAGACAGACAGCAGGGAGGTCAGACAGACAGACAGCAGGGAGGTCAGACAGACAGACAGACAGCAGGGAGGTCAGACAGACAGAAAGACAGCAGGGAGGTCAGACAGACAGACAGCAGGGAGATCATACAGACAGACAGACAGCAGGGAGGTCAGACAGCAGGGAGGTCAGAAAGACAGACAGACAGCAGGGAGGTCAGACAGCAGGGAGGTCAGACAGACAGACAGACAGCAGGGAGGTCAGACAGCAGGGAGGTCAGACAGACAGACAGACAGCAGGGAGGTCAGACAGCAGGGAGGTCAGACAGACAGACAGACAGCAGGGAGGTCAGACAGCAGGGAGGTCAGACAGACAGACAGACAGCAGGGAGGTCAGACAGCAGGGAGGTCAGACAGACAGACAGCAGGGAGGTCAGACAGCAGGGAGGTCAGACAGACAGACAGACAGACAGCAGGGAGGTCAGACAGACAGACAGCAGGGAGGTCAGACAGACAGACAGACAGACAGCAGGGAGGTCAGACAGACAGACAGACAGACAGCAGGGAGGTCAGACAGACAGACAGCAGGGAGATCATACAGACAGACAGACAGACAGCAGGGAGGTCAGACAGCAGGGAGGTCAGACAGACAGACAGACAGCAGGGAGGTCAGACAGACAGACAGACAGCAGGGAGGTCAGACAGACAGACAGCAGGGAGGTCAGACAGACAGACAGACAGCAGGGAGGTCAGACAGCAGGGAGGTCAGACAGACAGACAGACAGACAGCAGGGAGGTCAGACAGACAGACAGCAGGGAGGTCAGACAGACAGCAGGGAGGTCAGACAGACAGACAGCAGGGAGGTCAGACAGACAGACAGACAGCAGGGAGGTCAGACAGACAGAGAGAGATACAGACAGGGAGGTCAGACAGAGAGAGAGACAGACAGGGAGGTCAGACAGACAGAGAGAGAGACAGACAGGGAGGTCAGACAGAGGGGGGGGGGGTGGGGGTACTGGTGCAGTGCTGGTGCCTGGACTCTGCAGCACTAACAGTGGAGCATGTAGTCCAATCAATAGCACTTTACCACGGATAGCGAATCAATGCAGCTGAAATGGAATGCATGGTGAGGATAGGGAGGGAGAGAGGGAGAGGGGGAGAGAGGGAGCAGGGGATGAAGAAAAAAGGGAGCATAAGAAAGGCGAGTGCAGGCAGGTGGAAAACATCAAAATGCCATCAATAGATGTGAATATCAATACAGTGGGTTTGCATATAAAGGCTGACGTGTTGGTTTGGCGTTCGCTTCTGATAGATCCATAAAGATCTATCATAGATCCATGATCCATCTATCAAAGATGCATGAGCGTCACTCCAGACAGAATTACATTGAAAAGAGAGAGAAGAAGAGAGAGAGAGAGATACTGTGTGTGTGTGTGTGTGTGTGTGTGTGTGTGTGTGTGTGTGTGTGTGTGTGTGTGCGTGCGTGCGTGTGTGTGTGCGTGTGTGTGTGTGAGAGGCAGTGTGGCCTGTTGTTTGACAATCTCTAGTGCCAGGACCGTTCTTACATTCAACCGGGTGGAATTAAAGTTCCCTCTTGTTGTGACCGGGAGCCTCTCCTGATTGCCCTGAAAACCTCACCCAAGTTTTAATTGGATTTTGCTTTCCTTTTCTGTCCTCTCTCTGTCTTCCTCGGTCTTTCTCTCTCTCTTTCTCCCTCTCTCTCTCTAACGAAAAGTTGTGAAGTGATTCATGTATTGGAGGACTCAGGGCACATCGAGCGACTTGTTTACTAGTGTACTCTTCTCTGGACAGAACTCCCTGTCTGACAGCGGCATGCTGGGAGATTGGTTCTGTCCTTCAGCCATCGCTCTACGTGAGGAGGTGAGGATGCTGGGACCTTTCGTCACTGGTCAGAGAGGTCATGATGACATAGTGTTACACACACACACACACACACAGTGTCTGACCTCCTCGTCAGCAGGTGACTAGAGGCCACTGACCTTGTGCACTGACGTTGTGTCTCAGTAGTATCTGTGTGTACTTCTGTCGTGCATTTCTGTGGTTGTTTTTCTGTGTATCTAATGGTGTGTTCGTTTATAACTGGGAGGTGGCAAATTGCGACTTGCTACTAGGAATGATTAAATAAAACGCAGCATGAACTCGCACTTCCTCGTCGCAAATTCGGATATGTTTCTCAGCCCCCAGTTGCCGGCTGATGTCAATATCATATCATATCATCATCATATCATTCGCTATAGCTCGAATGCACACAGGTCGGAGGTAGGTATTTTGCCACTTGCGACTTGCCACGTCCGACCACAAACGAACGCACCATTAGTCCAGAGTTCAACAGGCCGTCTCTTCATTCAGGATGCTGGAGGGGAAAGTCCTTCTGAACCTCTCCGAGTTGGTTTTGAGTACCCGGTACCTCGTCCCTGACCTGCGCAGAGAGAGGAGGCTGTGGTCCAGGTGGCCGGGATCCTTCAGTATTCTGGCCCAGATTCTGAACCACCTCTCGTGTGATACTGTACGTTCAGCTGACTGTACTGTACTTCCGGTCTCACATGGTGCTGCTCCAGTACCAGTCAGGATGCTCTCAATAGTGCACTATGTAGGAACTCCTGAGTATCTGGAGAGACATTCGGAAATTGCCTTCGCTGCCTTTCTGAATGTATGTCTTTGTGTGCGTGATTCTGGGTGTGTTTCTCTGTGCCTGTGTCTGTGTGCGTGTGTGTGTGCATGTGTGTATTTCTCTGTATGAGCATATTACTTCTTTACCTGGCTGCCTCCCCGGAGTGTTGTGATCTCTCCATAAATGAGGACATTTACTGCTTTGCTGCCAAACTTCATATCTCCACTGACCTGCACTGGTGACTGTGAACCCCCCCCCCCCACCTACACACACACACACACACCATATGCAGGGTAGCGCACAAACACAAACACTTATAGAAGCATAAATAGGCACCATATTGTGATGAAAGATATAACACTGTTTTTCTCAGCTACTCTTTGGGCCTGTGTGCGTGTGTGTGTGTGTGTGTGTGAGGGCGCGTGTGTGTGTGCGCGCGTGTGTGTGTGCGTGTGCGTGCTGCATGTATGTTGGTGTTTCCCCAAGAGAGTTAAATCTGAAGTCTAGTAGTACACAGTCCATCTATAACATCAAAAACAAGCAGTAGTTAGACCCAATAAGCACAGTGATAATAGTAGAAATGTAAATGGGAGATATTAAGTTACAAAACCTCTACTCTCAAACACAGCATACGTAAAATATAATACAGATCATTAAGGCCAGATGGAATAACACAGGTCCTCTCTTTCTACAATATGATTACAGGCATACACTACATTACAATAATTGAGGCTGGTGCAGAATGAGTCCTCCACAGGGAATACAGTTCTGGCGTGATTTGCTGAATAGACACCGATTTGTTTGTCGGCAACTTGGAAAGCCTGAGTTTGACCGCGTTCAATACTCCGGTCTTCTCCTGCCATACTGTAATGTAATGGAGCTACAGTAGCTAGATACATCTACATAATAGACCGAATTGAATTCACATAACAACACAGCTAGATTAAGCATGATCGTGTTTGCCACTTGCTAACGCTAGCCTAGGCAGGCTACGTTAACGCCCACTCTGATGCGACAATGTCACAAAAACCGTAAATGTATAAAAACAAAAAACGTTTGGTGATAACAATTTAGCGTACCTTGTAGTTCAAATGTCCTCTAAACAATTCCGGTTTTCAAATGTAACGTTATTGTGTCGGTAGGTCACTTGCTTGAGTCAAGACTTCCTCTTACAGACTGAGATTGATCAATTATATTATTGATAAAGGTTATTATTGATAAAGGTTATCTGTTTCCCTGTACAGTACAGGGTGGTGCCCCATATACGAGTGATTTAATGTATTGTAGTATATTTTTATACTGTATTATACTGTATTACATCAATACATTTGTATTACTCTCATGTAGTAATCAATTTATTAAGAATAAGGAATAAACTTCACTTTAGGTAGGAACTGTGTTAATTAAGGAGTTTAACATGTAGGTTACAACAGATGTCCTTTGTCCTGAGTCAATAATGATCCTTTGTTTATGGTCACCTATGAAGTCAGTTAGCCTACAGTTGTAACGTGATCCTAGGAGGACACAGGAAGAACCCAAAGTAGCCCCATGTCCGAGGGGGGCAGAGCTCAGTGACCCGTTGACCAATTACAAGACTAGTTGATCAGATCTGTGTTAATGAACATTCCTTGTATGCAAATTTGTTTGTCATGTGAGACCTGGCCTGAAGCCAGGACATATAAACTCGGCCCCACCTTGTGAACCTTAGTAATGCCGAAGATTTGACCCCGTGAGGCTTGCTCAATAAATTGATGATTCGACGATTTTGGCCTCCTTGAAGTTCTCTTTCACAAGAAGAAGAATATGCATCCGAAACATACGACAGTATTAATTCATATTCCTTCATATTTGTGATAACCGCGGTATAATCATAAATTATATCTAGTCATATAGTCATATTTCCACAGTTCTAACCCTTATAATGCTACAACAAAACAACGAATTGATTTGGCATACGATCTCCACACAAAGTATGGTCTTGTCACCTAACCACACCAATATTCATATTTTTAATGCTATATTTGAACACGGATTATCTTACCATCGCTGTCTTCATTCTCTTCAAGCGATGTAACGAAAACAACCAGAGCAGTGCTCCCAAGTCGTGTGTGTGTGTATGTATATATGTGTGTGTGTGTGTGTGTGTGTGTGTGTACGTACATATGTACGTACATACATACATACATACATACATACATAAACACACATACATACACACATACATATTGTAAGTAAGCTTTGAACAAGAAACCTATGTGGTACTATAATGTGTGTGTCTGTGTGTGTGTGTGTGTGTGTGTGTGTGTGTGTGTGTGTGTGTGTGTGTGTGTGTGTGTGTGTGTGTGTGCATGCGTGCGTGCGTGCTTGTGTGTGTGTGTGTGTAGACTTCAAATGTCTTTAATTCCCATACTGTTTTGCTCTGCTCTCATGCAGACTACTAATGGCATTTACCCTGCCAGTCTGCTACCCTCCAAGCCAGCTCAGTGTGCTCGCGCTCCTTCTGAATGTCAAACTCAGTTGGATGTGAACATGTGCCTCATGTACCAACACTCACAACACCATGACATCTCGTTCTCAGAAGACTCTTGACAGGACATGGGGGTACACACTTCCACAGGACATGGGGGTACACACTTCCAAAACACCCTCACAGGCCTCTCACTGAGTCATGGTCATTTTTGTTTTTTCATGTTCATTTTTGTTTTTTCATGTTCATTTTTAAAATCTATTTCCAGCTATTATATCCATCACATATAAATGCCCATTACGTTATGTTAATAAGTAAGTCAAATTGTATTTAGGAAGCGCTTTATAGTAACCATCCATAATAAGCGTTAATTAATAGGTATTACGGACCTTATAAGTCCTTATGAGATGCTTATAACACATTATTATGTGTTAATAAGACTATATTAATGTTTAATAATAGCATAATAAACACGCTTATTGATAGATTATAAACATTAGTTAATAGGTAATAAGGACCTTATAAATCCTTATAACATGCTTATAAGACATTATTATGTGTAAATAATACTATAGAAGTGTTTAATAATAGCATAATAAACACGTTTATTGTTAGATTATAAGACATTTATAAGCACTTATAAGAAGCTTGTTAACTGTTTATAGACTGCTATTATGCACGTATTATGCAATTTTGCAGTAGTGGATCTAAAGCGAGAACATTATTAAGGTTAATAAATCCTTTATTATGCACTTATTAACAGTATGTTTCACGCAGCTCCCCCAAAAGAGCTGTCTTTGTGTGTTTTTGTGTGTTCACCACTAAAATATTGCTTTAGTATGTAATGTTTTATTCACATTGTATCAACCTTGACCACATGTAGTTCTCATTCCAGATGGGGGGCTGCGTGAAACATACTGTTAATAAGTGCATAATAAAGGATTTATTAACCTTAATAATGGTCTCGCTTTAGATCCACTACTGCAAAATTGCATAATAAGTGCATAATTAACTGCTAATAAATGCATAATAAGCAATCATAATAATGCATTGCTCTCACATGAGGGAACTAAGAACAGAATCTACAAACACGGAAGAGCAGTCTTAAGTAGGCTACGGACTATTTGTGCGGAAGACATGTTCATGTAAAATTATTTGTAATTACGTTTACTTCAAATCTACAGTTGTATAACATTATAGGATTGTACATAGAACACGTTGGATTGCAATAATATAATATTTTTTATCATTTATAATAGGTTATAATAAGGAATTCATTATTTTACAAAGCGAGAATGCTGTCTTTCCAATAATAGCCTTTCCCAGATGCGCCTGGTCCAACTGTGTGCCCTGCTCCAGATACAGCATTGACTGAATGAGTAGGCTAATATAATTTCATGCTTACCATTTTCATCTTACTGACGCTAAATATGACAGGTGGACTCCGGTCTTCAAATTTTCATTTGGGCATGCTGCGTTGACAGCTGTGTATTTTATAGGCTACAATTTTGTAGACTGCAATTGTATATATTCTATCACGTTGACATTTTGCACTGTTCTGTCTTGCTATGTTTATGCACCAAGGCAAATTCCTCATAGAAGGAAGTCTACTTGGCTGAATTAAAATCTGATTTTGATTGCCCACACTGGATTTGACCTGCAGTCCTCTGACTTGCCAATGCAATTGACACAACCCCACCTAAGCCATTATGCTATTGAAATGTTGGAGAGTGGTGGGTGCGGATGACCGGTATTCATTCAGAGAAGTGACATCTGCGCACAACCCTGTAGCTGCATGTCCTTATATGGGGCTGGTAGAGAGTTTACCTACTGTATGTGTACAGCCACTCGCATTCAACCATGGGATTCACCATTAAGAGAAGGCAGGTGTGAACTCATCCAGCGGTTTACGAACACATGAATCAGACGGGAGCTTTCTTTAGAAATGTTCTTAGGAAGAAATTTAAGAACGGAACTTAGGAAGATATTGGTGAATGAGGCCCATTCTGCCCATCACATAACTGTCCATCACGTTATGTCAATCCTAGAGGTTAGAAACATTCTGTCCATCACTCATAACTATCCATCATGTTATGTCAATCCTAGAGGTTAGAAACATTTTGTCCATCATTCATAAATGTCCATCACGTTATGTCAATCCTAGAGGTAAGAAACATTCTGTCCATCACTCATAAATGTCCATCACGTTATGTCAATCCTAGAGGTAAGAAACATTCTGTCCATCACTCATAAATGTCCATCACGTTATGTCAATCCTAGAGGTTAGAAACATTCTGACCATCACATATGAATATCCATCACGTTATGTCAATGCTATGAAGAGGTTATAAACAGAGAGCAGGTCACCCTGTTATATCTTTAAAATGTATCTTTCTATTTCTCCTCCTCCTATTTTTTCTTCTTCTTCTTTGACTGTACTCATCTCATCAGAGCTCTACATGTACTGTACTGTAGGTCATATTCTGTTTCTTGCGCAAATCAGTCTGGATCTACTCTCCATAGAGATCCGTTGGTGCCAGATCATAAAACGATCTCACCAATCAGCATTCTAACAGGAAATACAAACAGCTACGCTGAGCGGATTTAGGCGTGACCACAGTGAGGAACGGTTGAAGTTAGCGATAGGCGGTGATAAGACAGATGGTTCATCCAATCACCTGCCAAGTTTTTTTTTATTTTTTTTTTAAGTGCCCGCCCTTTTCCAAAACGTTTCCAGCAAAGAGCTCCTAGAGGGTTATGAGAAGCAAACCATCTGGCGCATCAGGTTAGGTCAGCTCACCAAAGGCTTTCGATATTTCATATAGCCGATGTCAAAAAAATGGACACACGGAACACAATAAAAACCAGACAGAATGTTGAAAGAGAGACTCAGACAAAGCGAAGACCAGGTGGAAAGTTGGAAAGAGAGAGAGAGAGAGAGAGAGCATAACAGGGTGATTCTCAACTGTGATAGAATGTTGCCCTTTAAACATGTTGCCCTTTAAACTGATATCACTTGTATCAGAATTCCCACGCTGTTATTTCTTTAGGATCATTAGACTGATGTCTGATCAAAGATTTGTGAATTAAAACAAATCTTTGATCAATGTTCACAACTCCTAACAAAGGTCAGAACTACAACAGGTCTCTGCGTCTGGGCCATTTGCTTGGGGGTTTGGTACTATAATAAAAGCTTAGTTCAAAGAAGGTCACAGCCCCTAGGCATGGCAGACACGGCAGTTGGTATTTGGCACTAACTCCTTGATAACGCCTCTCTCAGTAACGGGAAGATGGCCTTGCACAGGATGAGATTCGTTTTTAGAGGTGAACACAAACTGCCGAGGGAGCAATCCTGTTTTACAAAATGGTCTTGGCTCCTTTGCATTGGATTTACATTCTATAAATTAATATTTAGAGGTGTGTCCACTAATAGTATAAAAGGCAGTTTTACTGGCTAATCATTACTTTCTCAGGGAGACTTTGTTGTCCCACAAGTAAAACTTCTCCCCTCTGCAGAGGCTGATTAAAATCCTAGTTTTAGACATTTGAGAATCTGGGCTGATTTTTCTGTCTTTGACGATTTTTCCCTGACACAACATCCAATATTCATCACAGACTTCAGGGTCCAGACTCCATTCCAACTGGAACTGGCATAGAACCAATATCCACCCGTGGTGGGTCAAGAGCCGAGTGAATAATTTCTCAGAGTGATTTAGAGTAAAGACCCGATAGGTCATGGGATTTTGAGACAGGACTGGAATAAATACATGGTCTCAGACCAGATGCTTTCCTCTTTGAGCAGCTAAGTTGGAAACGTGCTAGACTATAGCAGGATATTGAACAGACTTAATTGATTCTCCAGGCATGGCGGATTTTAATCATCATGAAAGCAGCTGACGCCACATCAGTCCTGCCCTGCTGGTACGAAGCTCACATTGACTGGTATGTCTGCTGCTTCATTGGGTCTTCGTTAAACAAAGATCCTTCATTATACGGCAACTCCGAAGGTCCACCATGCATCCTGATGCTCTCAGAGTGTGTGTGTGTGTGTATGTGTGTATGTGCAAGTGTGTGTGTGTGTGTGTGTGTGTGCGCGAGTGTGCATGTGTGTGCGCGAGTGTGTGTGTGTGTGTGTGTGTGTGTGTGGGGGGGGCCGGGCTGAGTGGACTTCCCCTGCATTACTGGAGGCTCTGGGGGCGCCGATGAACTCCCGGCTACGGAAAAGAAAAACAGATTTGGAGAGAATCAATGAATGAAGGAGCTGAAGCAGAACATTAAATAGCATTCCTGGAACCGAGCGTTCGCGGTAGACAATCAGAGCCAGTCAGGGGCGGTAAAAGAATGTTTACAGTCGAGGAGTTCTGCCGCTGAGAGCAGGAACGATGAGGGGAGTTATTCAAAGGGCCCCGGCCTCGACATTACCAGCCAGCCATCTCCATCTCTAACGCTCGCTCTTTCCACTCTCTCTCTCCATCTCTCGCTCCTTTCTCTCACTCTCTTCAACCCACTCCTCCTCTACCAAATAGTTTGTCCTCTGTTCTGCCTTCCTCTCCCTCAAACCCATTGTCTCGCTCTACCCTTTTTCTTTTATTTTCTCTTTCAGTCTCTCTCTCTCTCTCCCTGAGTCTGTAGACAGAAGTGTGTTCATTATATCGGCAGAGTAATATCCCTCATTAGTCACTGGTATTAATTCTGCTTCAGTATGCGTGAACAGGCTCCCAGATCACACAGAATGTGTGTAATGAGCTTGGAGTCATGTTGGCCTCTTTCTTTCTTTCTTTCTTTCTTTCTTTCTTTCTTTCTTTCTTTCTTTCTTTCTTTCTTTCTTTCTCTTTCTTTCTGCTCTGGTACACTTGAAAATGTCATACCTCTAGCCCCCTGGATCTAGCTGCTCATGGCTTCTCATTGTGTCCTGTTGACTGGCTCCTTTCGACACAAAGGAGCAGCGGCTCTACTCCGAGTCTCTCCCGGGTGACCGAACTTCTCAACCGATCTCTCAGGGAGACCCCAACTACCCAAAACTCATTTCGGCCGCTTGTATCTGTGATCTCGTTCTTTCGGGTCATGACCCATCCTTCATGACCATAGGTGAGGGTGGGGACGAAGATAGACCAGTAGATCGAGAGCTTTGCCTTTTGGCTCAGCTCTCTTTTCGTCACAACAGTGCGGTAAAGCGACTGCAGAACCGCACCAGCTGCTCCTATTCTCCAGCCAAACTCCCTCTCCATGGTTCCCTCACTCGTGAACAAGACTCCCAGATACTTGAGTGGGGTAAGGACTAATTTCCTACTCGGAGTGGACAAACCACCGGTTTCCTGCTGAGAACCATGGCCTCAGATTTAGAGGTGCTGATTCTCATCCCAGCTGCTTCACACGCAGTTGCGAACCTATCCAGAGGAGCTGGCGCTGGAGAATCGGAGCTGGAGCTGGAGGTCGCAGGCCGATGATGCCATCAGGACCACATCATCTGCATACAACAGCGACGCGATATTCAGCTCACCGAACTGCAAACCCACCTCCCCACGGCTACGCCTCGATATCCTGTCCATGAAAATCACAAACAGGATTGGTGACAAAGCGCAGCCCTGGCGGAGGCCAACCCCCACCAGAAAGGAAACCTACTTACTGCCGAGGACACGGACACTGGGTGTACAGGGATTGGATGGCCCTAAGTAGGGACCCCCTCACCCCATATTCCCACATAACCCTGCAAGGGACCTGGTAATAAGCCTTCTCCAAAACACAATACTTTTTTTGTTTTTTAACACAATAAAAACATTAAATATATCCGTTTTATAGTTTTGGAGAAACTGGTAGCTTAACATTTTCAGTCCAATTTCACTTGGGTTGAAAATGCCCCCCCGTTCGTGACGTTTTGCCCTTTCTTGACGTCAACCTAAAGTGTGAAAAACATGCCCCCACTCCCCTACACCCGACCTCCAACAGAAATCTGTCTGGCTCGCACACCTGCTGTCTTTGCACCATTTTACCATCTATTGAACATGGTAAGGCAGCTCTGAACCTTTTCTCCTCATCTTGAGAATAATTGATTAATTGCAGTCTCAAAGATGACCACCTCTAATTTGAATATATTTTGTATACGTTTTGTAACTGTATTTGTGGTTGACATACAAATTGGGAAGTTTATACCATGATCTCCGTCTATGATTAGTACTGAACATAGCTAATGTTAGATAAACTAACCATAACGTTAGCTGTAGCCTAATTGGCAACAGTTTTTAAAAAGCTGTCTGATCCCACTAGCTATCTGTCTTTATCCAGCATGTTAACGTTAGCTAGCCTAATGTTAGGTACAGTACGTTAGCTAGCTGTGTTAGTTATCCTGGCATGCTAACATTAGCTCTCAATGCATTTGCTTTTGGTAACGTTAGCCCTCCTGTACAATGGCAGTAACATGCACAGCGCACCATACTGTACCCTTCCCATTAAACAGAATTAATCAGGTGCAAACTGTGCCGTAAGGTTTCCGAAGTGATCGCCTATCAGAACTGTTGTGAATGTGCTGCGTTGTATAGGCCAATAGGCAACGTTACAAAGTCATAGTTGGTTAGAAGTCAGTTTGTCTCCCCAAGAATCTTCCGATTGTTATCCCTCGTTCAAACTACATTCGATATGCTGTAGACTTACTGATAAATAGCCTATTATTGTCATTCATGATGTTTTGTATATGCAAAATAACTGCTGTTACTAATCGCTTTTATAATGTGTCCCCTTTTCATGTAGCCCGATCACTAACTACATTTCCAATATTGGGACTCAAGTGTGCAGGTCCTGGAGGGCAGGTTCAGTCAATGTCACCTAATGATATTATTATAAATGTGTTATGAGAATGAGTCATGTTGTATGCGCAACAATTACCTCAGAAAATAAAGACGTAAGCCTACAGTACCCGTCCAGTTTTTTGTCATGTATTTATTCTAGAAAGCATAGTCTACTTCTCACGATGAGATCTTCACTTGATCAACCATCTGTATACTGAATCGTTTGTCCTAAGGTCTTGTATTGCAGCGTTGTGCTGCGCATATAGATATAAAGATATAGATATTACGTCAAGTTATTAGTTTCCTTTTGTAATTTACAGCACCAAAGAATTCTAAGTTCTGCAAAACATTCTGAAAGTTGTGTAGGCCTAATTGGGTTCATCACTGCAGTGGAATCTGCTCCACAGAATGTTGATCCAGCACCTCAATCCGACCCAACTGCAGGAAGCGATGCGCATTTTTGGATTCCAGTAGCGATATACTATTATAAACAGAGAGCATTACAATAACATTCAAAACAAGATCTATTGACTATGGAAGCCCTAAGCGGCCATGCAGTCATACATTTTTTCCCCACCATTTTCTCGTGATAACGAGTTAATTTACTTCGTTTTCTTGTGATAACAAGATAATTAGGGCCCGAGCACTGGCGGTGCAAGGCCCTATTGAAATTCTAAGGATTATTATTATAATTATTCTCCTTCTACCTTCTTCTTCTCCCCAAACAAATGCCTTTTTGGGCGCCTAAACATTGATGAAAACGGATGAAACTTTGCAGATACATCAGTCCCGGTGAAAAATGTGATATTTCAATACTAGTTTTATTTTATTTTCATATGTTTAATTATGTTAAATAATTTTAGCCAGTTATTTCCCTTTATGTTTTATGTTGTTTTTACTGCACTCTGTGAAGCACCTTGAGATTTGTCCTGCATTTTAAAGTGTGCTATATAAATAAAATTCATTATTATTATTTTATGTTCAACCACGCACTATGTTATTCCTTTAAAGATAATTCTAATGGGTAGAGATCCTTTCAATGGAATTTCCACTCACAAGGGCAACGACTTGGTCCAAGTAAACTGCCGATGCATCAATCTGCAATAATAGTCAAACGCTATAGAAAGTCTAAAAGGGGACCTTGTTGTTCGGTGGTGGGATTATAATTTACATATATCGACTGTCCTGCCTTTGGAAGGCTCAAGAGATATCTGCTTGCCATTTTTAACGTTAGCTAGCTACCGCCACTCATGTTAGCTGACCTGACAGCATTATCGCCAAGGCGAACCAGATGTTGAGATGGACCAAAGTGGTGTTATTGTTTTGAATATGAACATTCCATGAAACAGTCTAAAGGGTACTGTATATACCTGGTATAGTATATACAAGTGTGTGTGTGTGTGTGTGTGTGTGTGTGTGTGTGTGTGTGTGTGTTTGTGTGTGTGTGTGTGTGTGTGTGTGGATAGGCTCATGAGACGTGTGTTGTACAGTAGTTTGATCAGGGTAATTGAAGACAGGGAACAGGGATGAAAGGATGAATAATTGATCATGGAGCCGATGGAAGAGGCGTGACATGCCCTATCAATCGCCTGTTCAGACATGATCAATCCCATAGCCTCTCTCCCCCACACAGACACACACACACACACACACACCTCACCCACGGCTCAGATGAAAATCACATTATCTCCGGCGGAGCGATAGCCCACATCGATCCCTTTCATTTCAACGTCCCCTCGCTTTCACTTCCTCTCTCTCCTCGATCTGTCCATCCGTACCTGTCCATTACATCAGCTGCACGCTCGCCATCCCTCTCCCTCACCCCCTGTCCCTCCATCTCCTTCTTTCCCCACTTTTCCATCCCTCATCCTCTCTTCCTGGTCAGTGGTTACCGGTGGAGAAAGGATTTAGAGAGATTCTCTTCCTCCCGTTGGCTAGATTTAGCAGTGATTGAGCAGGTGTATGCGCTGTCTTTGGAAATTTTTCCCCACTATTACCGACTATTACAACTTTTGGTTCATGTATATGAAAAATTAAGTAAAACAAAAATCCTAACAGTGTCCTGTTTCGTTCTCTAGCACTAGCAAACTCTTCTTCCTTCCGGCTTTCGTTCAGAGCAGACGCTTTTGTTGCTTGCTCCTGCTCTTGTATTTTTTCTATCTCCCCTTACTTTGTAGTTCTTCTTTTTTCTGTGGATTTTCGAATCTAAACATGGAATTGATAAGCTGGTCTCTCAACGCAATCGACAAAATCTTTTCAACAAGAAACTCAGGACCGGGGGAACCTATGTGCCCAGACGGGACCTTTGCCGCGGGCTACTCCAGGGACGCGTGGGACAAGTGGCAGGTTCCGTGCCTTGCGCCCCTTTCCATAGAGGACATTGAAGTCATTTACCTATTTGCCTTAATGATAACAGGACATCTGCTCTTCGGACTGAGCTTTGCCCTGGTCTATCGAAGAATTGGGAAGACGGAAGTCACTCTAGCCCAAAGGGTGCACGTCATGCTAACGGAGCTGGGCAGAGCCGTGAGTAATCTACCTGTGGGGATTTCTGAACTGAACCGTAAGATCGATACCCTGCAAGGCGACGTGGCAGAGTTGAAGATCAGGCTCGATAAAGAGAAACGTTACAGAGAGGAATGACCATTGGAATCTGTTGTTCTTCTCCCTAACCCAAACATCTAATCTACTTTGGCTCCCACCCGGCCGTCAAGGCCGTTTCGCCCAAACTCTCCTGAAGATTCACAGGCTAAAGAGGCGCTGCACCGTCCCCCCTCCTCCCTGCCCTCCTCCTGTTGACTTTTGGTCTTGAGGCTGATCGAGGACGTCTCTATAGCAACCTGCTGTTATCGCTAAGACATTCCGTCCGAGTCCTCGGCCAGAGGCCTTCAGGCTTACACATACACACACACACACATGGACTGAACTCACGGACTCAGAAACACACACACACATACCACACCACACGCACCCACCCCTTCCCCAGCCCTCCCCCACCCCATCCCCTCCTTTCGCACCCTCCCCCCCCCCTCTCTCATTACAGTACAGTGCTGTCAGGTTATTGGCCGCGCCGATTGTATGGCTGCATGTCGAGGCTGGCTGCCTGTATGGTAATTCCCTCCCCCCTCCCCTCCCCTGGTAACTGTAACTGCCTCGTACTGTATTTTGTAACTGCCTTGTAATGTATTTTGTATGTCCTAATTGCCTTGTATTTTGTATGTATTGTATTTTGTATGTCGCTCTTTCTTCCCTTTTTATGTGTTATTTGTATTGTAAAGCGCTTTGTGCATTCGTGCTGTGAAAGGCGCTATATAAATAAAACTTACTTACTTACTTACTTACACTGTGACTGCTGGTGTCACGTGTTCTTGTGCTGGTGTCGCTTTGCTGACGATGACCAGGAGGAAGTCTTACTCAAGATGTGCTTGATGTAAGTCGCTCTGGACAAAAGTGTCTGCTAAATGAGTAAAATGTGTACCATCTCTCGCTCTGCTCTCTCTCTCTCTCTCTCTCTCTCTCTCTCTATCTGTGTCTCTACCTCTCTCTCGCTCGCTTTCGCTTTCTCTCTCTCTCTACCTCTCTCTCGCTCGCTTTCTCTCTCTCTGTGTCTCTACCTCATCTCGTCTCCCTGCTGCTGTCTGGTCTAGATGAGTACACAGAAAGGGTGAGAGTTAGATAGAGAACAGAGTTAGAAAGTAAAAAGCAGCCATGCACTCTGAAAGAACTTCTGAACTCCCCTCCATGTTCTCCCGCACCGCCGCACGCAACGCCCTAATGATCAGAAGAAGACATACAAAACATCAAAAATAAGATCACAAAAATGGCAAATAGGAGCAGATGATTTTTCTTTCTTTCCTTCTTTCTTCTTTAGGGAAATAGAGCAGCCCTGACAGCCCGTGCCTCTCTTGGTTGCCCGGTTATCCTGTTTCCAGGCGTCTCCAGCGGCGGAGGGGGAGGGGGAGTTCAAAAGCAGATCTGATTGGCCACTGGGGCCGCTTCCCTCTGCGTGGTTAATTAGAAGCCTAATCGTCTCCCCTCAGGTTTGCGGCGCAGGGTTGAGGACGGCGTGCTTCTGTCACCTCGGAGGAGGCTGTGCTATGCGTGGGTGACGACCCAGCTCCGTTTAACAGTAACCGCACTAGCGCTGTCTGTGGCTTTAAGAATTTAATCACGAAATAGTCATCAGAACGAAGGCCTTTTAACTTTTTGCTAGAAGAGTTTTTTGGACCACCGAAGAGTTCCTTCATCACGATCGCGCCTGTCTGATCTTGCCAGCACTCCGGACCTTGTTCTTTCTACAGATGCTTTTTATCACACTTCCCTCTATCCCTTCTCTCTGCCTCTCCTCCGGTTCTCTCTCTCTCTCGCTCCCTAGCACCTTTTCCTCTCACTGCCTGCACTACAAACATAATTCAGTTACTGAAACATTGTTACACATTATGAATGGCTGCTATGTGTACAAAGGGTTGTACATTGCAAGGCATGATTTGTGAGTTAAGGGCATAATCCCATGTGTGTGTGTGTGTGTGTTTGGGGGGTCTTGTATGTGTACGTGTGTGTGTTTGAGGGTGAATTTTAATTTGTTTATGTGTTGTGTGTGTTTGTGTGTGTGTGTGTGTGTGTGTGTGTGTGTGTGTGTGTGTGTGTGTGTGTGTGTGTGTGTTTGTGTGTGTGTGTGTGTGCAGTTCTGGTCCGGATATCTTCAGATCTGTGCAGAGAGCAGCAGACAGGAACCTTCATGCTCAAGGTCCTAACGTTGAATTGGGGCTCCGCCTCAGAGCTCCACAGCGAGGAGGAAACAGATGGAGGGATGAGGGACGGAGGAGGCAGCTCAGACAGGCCAGAGAGGGCTGAGACAAGGACAGATCATTGAAGAAGATTAAAGATGACAACAACACTTCTGGGGGTCTTCCAGTTTGCTCCTAGAGAGAGAGAGAGAGAGAGTAAGGGAGAGAGAGAGAGGAAGAGAGAGGGTGAGAGAGGGAGAGAGAGAGAGAGGGAGGGAGAGAGATTCTAAAGTTTATTCTCCATATATTGTATAGGGGGTCTCCCAGTTTGCTCCTAGAGAGAGAGAGAGAGAGAGGGAGAGAGAGGGAGAGCAAGAGGGAGAGAGAGGGAAAAAGAGAGAGATTATAAAGTGTATTCTCGATATATAGTACAGGTGCAGGTACATTGGAATTATTGTTATCGCTTGTCCTTACAATATCTTATCTTATCAGCACTAATCAATTCCTCATTCCAGTTCCTAGATGCACACCTAGACAGTATAAGGTTCCCACTCTGGCAATTGGCCCTCATCTACTTATTCCATCCAATCATGCATGCCTTTGACTGTAGTATACAATTATTAAAATTCAAGTATACAGTTGTACAGAATCAACTGTTATTGTCTATTGTACAGGCAAGGTGTTCAGTTCCGCAATGGTTGGTCAGGTGTTGGTTCAAATTGAAGTGTACAGTAGTGCAGGGTCAAGAGAGAGAGAGATGGAGAGAGAGAGGTAGAAAGAGAGAGAGATGGAGAGAGAGAGAGAGAGAGGTAGAAAGAGAGAGAGGTGGAGATCTTTATACACTGTGACCTACAGGTATACACAGAAAACCGAGTTCTGTTTTTCCCCAAAGTCACGGACAAAAAGACTTTGAAACCCCTCGCAGAGCAAAATGAGATCCCCCATGAATCCCCGTTAGGAGGAAACCCCCGCCGCTCGTCCTCATCAGCACGCCGGCGGCGCCCGGCCACAAACAGCCAGTGGAACAATCCGTGACAGCGGAACGGAAATCTGTCATCTGACTAGCAATAAACATCACCATCTACATTTGTCACTCATACACTGTATAATATGTGTTTTGGCAGTCCTTGTTTTTTTTTTCTTGGCACGCCAGTAAAGCATCGACATTGAAATTGAATGGAACGCCAAAGAGCACAACAGGTGTGGCTCTTCTGGTTGTACTCCAACATCAGGTTGCGTTTCTCGCATTTAGCCCCATGTTTTGATCAAGTCGTTTCCGTTTAAAAGACGGGACCGGCGAACTCTCTTTCATCTAATTTAATTACATGCCGGCGTTCTCCCTCCTCTTCTCTGTAGAGATAAAAGCAGCTTAGGCTTTTATGTGGGGCTTAATGACGCCGTAGAAACCTGACTCATAGATTGCCAAGCCTCAAGTGTGTTTAGTAACGGGAGAGCACTACACACTCTCTCTGTCGCTCTCTCTCTCTCACACACACACACACACACACACATATACACACACAAGCACGCACAACACATAAACAAATTAAAATTCACCCTCAAACACACACGTACGCATACAAGCACACACACACACACACACATACACATATACACACATATACACACACAAACACGCACAACACATAAACAAATTAAAATTCACACACACACGTACGCATACAAGCACACACACACACACACACACACTCAACACACACAAACACGCACAACACATTCAAATTCACCCTCAAACACACACACACACACACACACAAACACCAGTGCACAATGTTTCTATTCTATTCTTCGATTCTCTCATTCTATCGTTTCAGCTCCCTGGTAAAGCTAGCTGCCACTACAGTATTGAAACACGTTTCACTAAATTCTAGCTTTGCCATTCCATCCCTCTAACAACTGTAATAGGAAATTCAAATCAGTTTATTCTCTGATCAAGATATTCGTCGTAGGAATTATTGAGTCTGCTTTAGATACAGACTACGGTATCAGACCACTGACCTAGAGAACAAGTTCCTGGAAGAGCACCTGAACAACAAACTTCGACTGGACTGACAACTGAGGCCATCTAGAGGAAAGGACAGAGCAGACTGTTCTTCCTTACGTAGCAGATTATGGACATGACAAATATTGTAAAGACCAAACTGTGAGAACATTTCACTGACTGGAATGTTGGTGATGCCTGATCTCATCCTGCAAGCTGGGGGCATCCTGCTCTCCCCTACCCAGGGACTAATCATCTCATCCTGCAAGCCAGGGACATCCTGCTCTCCCCTACCCAGGGACTAATCAATGGAAGGTCACGCAGGGAGGAACACATTTCCTTTAGATTTTTTCCTGTCAAACTCATAGTAAAACCTGACAAAAACCCTTTTAGCAAAGACTGGTTCTTTGAAATGGGATTTTGCAAAACATTAACGGCCCACCAAGTTAAAGATTAGAGGATTTAGGATAGGCTGTGATAATCTATGACATCATTCTATTCTGCTGTTTTCATATTGCCACATTTGTTGTTCCATCCATTATTGAATTGTTTTCATATTATTTTGATAATTGATTAGTATAACTTCAATAAATATGATGATGTCCTAGCGTCGTCACATGATCTTTAGGTCACTTGATTCAGTCAAGACCTCCTCCTTCAGACTGAGATTGATAAATTAGACTATTGATAAAGGTTATCTGTTTCCCTGTACAGAACAGGGTGGTGCCCATTACGAGTTGATTTAATGTATTAAATACATATTCCTTAATATTTGTGATAACCGCGGTATAATCATAAATTATACCTCATTATAATCATATTTACACAGTTCTAACCCTTATACTGCTACACTTAAGAGGCTCAGGTCTTTCGATGTGTGCAGCAGGCTGCTGTCGGTGTTTGTTTGAATCACATGATTTCCTGAGGCTTCTAGTCTAACGCCCATTTGATGACGTTGTAGTAGTGTTTTTACCTATCACCACCAACGTCCTCTCTTCATGACAACTTCCTGTCTGAGTTAGTTTAAAATCCTGTGTATGACTGTATTGTGTTGCTCTTGGCGGAAAGTCTGTATCCTTCAAGAGAGCCTGACCTTGCAAACTCGTACAGTTGGAATAAAAGTAAATGGTCAATAGACT
>NC_140234.1:44082607-44105107 GCF_949987555.1 Borostomias antarcticus | reverse complement strand
TCTCTTCCTCTCTCCCTCCCTCTCTCTTCCTCCCTGTCTTCCTCTCTCCCTCTCTCCTTCCCTCCCTCCTTCTCTCTCTTCCTCTCTCTATCTCTCCCTCTCTCTTCCTCCCCTCCCTCTCTCTCTCTTCCTCCCCTCCCTCTCTCTCTCTCTTTCTCCCTCTCTTCAGTCTCTGGCACTGTGGTTTCACTCAGGCCAGCGGTGATTGCAGTAGGATTAAAGGGATTCTGCCGTCAACGCACAGCGATTAACTACCACACAAACACAACACTCCAATATCCCCCCTAAGTAACGGCTCTAAACTGGGTAACTGCACAACCGCAGGTGGATGCACACACGCACACGCTCGCTCGCACACACACAAGCACACACACACACACGCACACACGCACAGACGCACACACACGTAGACAGCCATACACACACCTGGTCTGGTTCCTGCGGTGTGCAGTGTGCTGGTCTCGTCCAGGCTGTGTGGAATCAGCTGAGGTCTCTGGCAACAGTGACAGATTAGCACTGACTGAGGGAAGCAATGCAAAACTGCAGAGCAGAGGGGTAAGACAAACACATGCACGCACACACACACACACGCACGCGGACAGACAAATACAGACACACATACGCACATACACACACAAACAGACACGCGCAGGCAGCAGCACGTCCATTGGTGCAGTCTCTAACTCCCTGTCCCATAAATATAATTTATCACCTGCAGAACCCTCCTCCCTCTCCAGCGCGTCTGTGTGTGTGTGTGGGGGGGGTGTCTGCCCAGGACCTCATGCCACCCAACTCTAATTAAGAAACAAATTGTGATGACAGCAGAGAAGTGTCCAGCCTTCAGCTCCTGTCAGGTTATAGTGTCACAGGAAAGCCCCTATATATACACCTTTCCCCCTCTCTCTTTAACGCGCACGCACGCACGCACACGCACACACACACACACACACAGACCCGCGCGCACACTGAACACCACGGCAAGCACATCTAACCACATTCATAGAGTAAGAATGTGGCCTTCAACACGACACCTCATCTTTCACTCGCCCTGCTCTCATCCTCCCTGAGTGGCTGTCTCTCAGTCATCCCCTCCCTTATCCCTCCTACCCTCTTTCTCTCTTTCATCCTCTCTGCTCACACATACTCTCTCTCTCTCTCTCTCACACACACACACCACGCCTGTATGCTCTCTCTCTCTTACACACGACCATCTAGGTGAGTTAAAACGTAACATACTGTACTGTACACACACACACACACACGTGTGCCTGCACGTGTGCCTCTCTCACGCACACTTATATTATGGAATTATTATCTGGATTTGATCACTAGCTCTTTACTCTAACCTAGCTAAATTTTGGAAAGCAGTAAACTATGAGGTGCCGTATAGGCCATAATTCATACTTACCTCACACACACATATATATTGGCTCTCACATACACAAAGTTGCCTCTCACACACACATATATTGGCTCTCACATACACAAAGTTGCCTCTCACATACACAAAGTTGCCTCTCACACACAAACAATTGCCTCTCACACACACACAGTTGCCTCACACACACAATTGCCTCTCTCTCACACACACATATATTGGCTCTCACATACACAAAGTTGCCTCTCATATTCACAAAGTTGCCTCTCACACACATATATTGCCTCTCACATACACAAAGTTGCCTCTCACATTCACAAAGTTGCCTCTCACACACACATATATTGGCTCTCACATACACAAAGTTGCCTCTCACATTCACAAAGTTGCCTCTCACATTCACAAAGTTGCCTCTCACACACATATATTGCCTCTCACATACACAAAGTTGCCTCTCACATTCACAAAGTTGCCTCTCACACACACACAGTTGCCTCTCACATACACAAAGTTGCCTCTCACATACACAAAGTTGCCTCTCACATTCACAAAGTTGCCTCTCACACACACAAAGTTGCCCCTCACACAAACAATTGCCTCTCACACACACACAGTTGCCTCACACACACAATTGCCTCTCTCTCACACACACACACAGTTGCCTCTCACACACACATATATTGGCTCTCACATACACACAGTTGCCTCTCACATACACAAAGTTACCTCTCTCACACACAATTGCCTCTCACACACACAAAGTTGCCTCTCACACACACATATATTGCCTCTCACATACACAAAGTTGCCTCTCACATTCACAAAGTTGCCTCTCACACAAACAATTGCCTCTCACACACACACAGTTGCCTCACACACACAATTGCCTCTCTCTCACACACACACACAGTTGCCTCTCACACACACATATATTGGCTCTCACATACACACAGTTGCCTCTCACATACACAAAGTTACCTCTCTCACACACAATTGCCTCTCACACACACATATATTGCCTCTCACATACATAAAGTTGCCTCTCACACACACATATATTGGCTCTCACATACACACAGTTGCCTCTCACATACACAAAGTTGCCTCTCACATACACACAATTGCCTCTCTCACACACACACAGTTGCCTCTTACATACATATAAAAGCTCTTATATTCTATGTAAATGCTCACACGCACATAAACCTTTCTTTCATATAACACATACAAGTTCACACACACACATAAACCATTTTCATATTCACAAATAATGAAATATTTATTGTGTATGTGTGCGGATGGCAGTGATGTGTGTGAGGTGATACATTATGTGTACGAGCAAAAATATAGTGTGTGAGCTGATACATTATGTGTGCGCGCAAAAATATTGTGTGTGTGAGCTGATACATTATGTGTGCGCGCAAAAATATTGTGTGTGTGAGCTGATACATTATGTGTGCGCGCAAAAATATTGTGTGTGTGAGCTGATACATTATGTGTGCGCGCAAAAATATTGTGTGTGAGAGATTTCAGTTGGAAAACGGAAGGCATTTCAGTTGAACAGGAAGGCAGCTGAAATCCTGAATCCTGATTGGTTCAGGGGGAAACATCTCCCGCCTGCTCTTATGCGCGCAGTCTGTTCTAATTTGAACAATGGCGCAAGGCGGAGAAATACTTAGCTAGTATAGCCATTGTAAACAACAACGTCCATCGATATTATCAATATATGTGACAGCCGCTGGGGATTTGGTCCGGGCAGATAGATAAGCATCGATTATCATGTTTGTTTTCATCGGCTATTGCTTCCGGATTCTCCACCACCCACACCTCCTCGCACAAGAACACCGGCTTTGTTTACATTCACTTCCAAGTTAAACCATGGATGCTGCAACAAAGATCTGGTCAACGCCGCTCGACACACCAACAATGGAGAACATATAGATTTGGGGTAAGCTAACGTTATGCTATATGTCCTGTTTACATTACGTTAATGCTAGCGCCTTTGTTAGCCAGCTAGCGTCAGCCGGCGCTAGCGTTGGCTAACGTTAGCTACAGATGTGGGAAGTTAGAAATGTCACTTGCTGCAGCATTTCACGTCGCGGTATTTGGCAGGGAAATCCCGTTGGAAATCTCGTGGGATTTCAGACGGGTGTTATTTCGTTTTAGTGATGCACCACCGCCAGGTGGCGTCTTTGAGTAGATTTAGCAGGCTGGGCTCAGTGTTTTTCTCCTATAGTCTACGAATGAAGCATCATTAAAGGAAAATGCTCGTTTTTGACAACCTGGACCTTATTTACGACATATTATAAGAAGTTTGACTCACCCAGATCACTTTTGTGTTGTTCGGAGGCCTGTAGAAGAAATTTAAAATCCAGCGCGAGCCAGTATATCCATGTAATGGCGGCGCACGGGGCAAAGGGAATGCAGTTTCTCAAAATCCATTTTCGGCCGCTAAACGGTTGTTTTCATCAATCAGATTGCATGAATCGACAGTTGATATTCCTCTACGCGAGCCATTCTTTCGGTTTTCAAATACGTGGTCTGTAGCCTCTGTAATATGATCTTTACACTGGCTATGCTCCCTCACATTCTCTGCGCTACGATCGGATTGTTGCTGACGAATGACGACGACAATATTCTCGGCACCAACTACGATCGTAGCGCAGAGAATGTGAGCCGGAGAATAGCAGGCTGCGCGCTGGCCTGTGCGCATGCGTGCTGGAGCAAGTGGGGGAGAGGCTTGTAAAGATCATATTACAGAGGCTACAGACCACGTATTTGAAAACCGAAAGAATGGCTCGCGTAGAGGAATATCAACTGTCGATTCATGCAATGTGATTGATGAAAACAACCGTTTAGCGGCCGAAAATGGATTTTGAGAAACTGCATTCCCTATGCCCCGTGCGCCGCCATTACATGGATATACTGGCTCGCGCTGGATTTTAAATTTCTTCTACAGGCCTCCGAACAACACAAAAGTGATCTGGGTGAGTCAAACTTCTTATAATATGTCGTAAATAAGGTCCAGGTTGTCAAAAACGAGCATTTTCCTTTAAATTTCACATTCTTTAATTTAAATGCTCTGTTGTAAAGCACTTTGAGCTGAATTTATCTGTATGAAAGGGGCTATACAAATAACGTTTAATTGTTATTATTACCTTGTTCTCAAACACATGTTTTATCCATCTCGATGTAATTTAATTATTACGAACACCTATAATATATCTAGGCCTACAGTAGCCTATCTATCTCGGCAACTGACGTCGGGTCAAGACGTGGTGTCTGTTAAGTCAAATGGGCAAAATAACAGTATTGTAAATATATTTGTTAGTAAAGATGTGGTGAACGTGGGGGTTTTGCGTTTTGTTTCTGGAACGCATTCAACTGGTAGGCTACTCGTAAACCCCGGAAGTAAATTTGAAGACAGGGCACCAGCTAATGTAGCCAAGTCTGAGTGCAGTAGGCTATATGGCTTCAGCACGATACAAAGAAAAAATAAGCTTGATCGGAGGTGTGGATCCATACAAAATGCTGTAAATGTCTTGAAAACACAGCCTTATGTTTATGGATGTGAATGCTTATGTAGGCTATTGAATGAATGCAAAATTACTAGGGGTGCAGGCTATTCAACCCTCTAGATCGTTTGCATTGGTTCAGGGAATAATATGTTACAATGTTGCACTTGGCACTTGGGTCGTTTTTGTTCAACTGGCAATCTGGACAAAGCAAATATATAATATAACTGGGAGTATAATATAATTATAATTATATAGGAGCATTGGTGTGAGTAAAAAGAACTGTGCTTTATCCCTCTGGAGTCTGCGCCCGCGGTGGCGCGGGCGTCGTACGTTCTTATAGATTTTTCAGCCATATCAACACGCACAGAAATCATATACAAAATTTTACACCGTTTTGTGTATAAGACGTCTGTTTCGTGTCTTGAGATTTACAGCGTTTATGATTGGTTCCTGAAGGCATCATACGCCGCCTTCTCTGAATCTCCATTGGTTGGAGCTTTTCCCATGGATTCAGCTGTCTATCAGTCTCAGACATAATAAACCAATGACCATCCACATTATTCACCACTTTCTATCAACAGAGCCCCCCATTGGATAAACCTGGGCCATGTGGTTTGCAAACAACTAGGGAGGATGTTTTGAAGCCGGCTGGGCTAAGGTTACCTGAATGAATTTAGGCTACCGGAGAAGATAAAATGAGCAAACAAACAAAAAACAGGAGATGTGCTGAGGTTTTAGAGGCTGTCTTTGAGTCCAGATCATCAGAAGAGGAGCGTGGGGGATTTGGAGACGTGACAACAATTTGGATCTCGTCGATCATGTAAGTTTGGCTAGCTTCGCTAACGTTAGCCCATTCTTACCGGTAATGTTGACGTCACTGTAATGTTGCCGACTGCTTATGTTAGCTAGCACTGTTTATGTTAGCACTGTATGTTAGCTAGCTCTGTTTGTTTATGTTTTATGCTTAGCCACTGTTTATGCACACAAAATTATCAATCCTACTGTAAGTTACCTAATGAACGTATCTAGAATAAATATCCGCTCATTATATTTGTGCGTAAAGGGAGTAACTTAGGGTGGTTTCACACATATAGTTTTGTGCGCACCAAACGAGCTTTGGGCCCGAGAGCGCTCTGTATGGGCCTGTGTGAAGACAACAATCGCAGACAAGTGTGCACTAAAACAGCCGCTCCGAGACCCTCCTGAAGAGGTGTTTTCGGAGCGGTCACAACCTACATCCATGGGTCGCAACCGATTTCTAGGGCGCTCCAGTTGTGTGAAACTGCCCGTTCTCGGATGTTTGACCTAAAAAGACCCCGTAGTCAGATGCGCTGTGCATTGTGGGGCGCACTGTTTGTTTACTTGACTCTCCAGTGGAGTGCGAGCTAGCTATCGAGCTAGCGCAAAGGCGATGAGGGACTGAATAACTGAAATATTATAACTTTAATAACCAAAATAAGAGGACAAGAGACATAAATAAGCACTAGTGCTATGAGCAACAGGCGTTGTAACATCTCCATGTTTACGTCTTGTTTACATCTCAAGCCGGTCTACTCCTGTTTACAGCCGTCGTCATGGAAACATCATTGGTGCGCACTACATCTTGCGTGGCCTTGAGAAGCTTGCGTTGCTTGCGCTTATGTAGTTTGCGTCGACAATGAATCCGGCCTAGGCGCGGCTGTGCTTCTCCAAAGTGCCTTGTTTCAGTCAAAACCAAATCTAAAGTAGGCCTAATGATTTACGTCCTGCAAAATATACATCTTTCTATCCAACAATGCATGTTTAATTTACCAGTGAATGTCTGTTTTGCCAGTGCTCTACTAGAGTATGTGTGTGTGTGTGTGTGTGTGTGTGTGTGTGTGTGTGTGTGTGTGTGTGTGCGCGCGTGCCCAGGCCCAGGCCTACTTACCTACTCGGTTAGCTTACCCTGTGTTGTTAGTCCTGCCTGTTGTTTTGTCTCAGTGGTCTTCTCTGTTCTTGTAAAGCGTCCTTGGGTGTATTGAAAAGCGCTTTATAAATCTAATTTATCATTAATGTTGTTTCTCTGTTTTGGATTTTTCAGAAAAGAGAAGCACACACCAGCCAGGTTATCCACGCCAGTTTCCATCCTATTTTCCATTTGTCTGGAAAGTGGGAGACTGAGAACGATGCCACCCACGAGGTAAGCGAGGTACCATGGACAATAACGTTAGCTCGAAACAAAGATGGAGGCAGCTTTGTTTGCCACATTAGTAGTATCGGTGTGTATTGTTGGAGTTCACGAGTCAAAAACAGGCGTTCCTGTTAAAACTGCGAGTAGTAACGCGTGATTCACAGGCCTTATACATTTAATCTATGCACTGCAGTGGCAAATGCCTAAACTAGCTTAATGTTTCCCACACTGATGATTGACCGCATCTGTCCTGGGCAGATGCCGGCAGAGAATAAAAAAAAAAAAAGAATAGTATAGAATAGTGGCGTGTCACTAATTACTTATCGGCTGTAATGACTTGTTGAATTGTTGTTTTAGTCGCTTCTTCCCCTCTGCCTACTTTCCCATAGGGTCCTTATGTGTTTATAACCTTAATATTTTTTTGTTTATTGGGCAGACTGTATTGCAGTGTGGAGTTTCTGGGGGAGGACAGTGTCGGTTGTCTCAGTATCCTGGCTCTCCAAAAAGGATGGGGTAAGAACATGTTTGTGTGAACAATGTTTCTGATTGGTGTGCTACTTTTCAATTGTACAGGTAAGCGGGTACTAACATGGTTTCGCTCACAGTTGCAGATGTGTTCCTGGCCAATGAACAAAGTCAGCCAATGGATAAAGAGCTGTGTGGAACCTAACCCTGGCTGGGCGCTCCACAGAGTCCGGGTTTTCCCAAAGTCCACAACTGGTACTGTTTGCATTTTAAGCTGTTAAAAAATACTGATGGGGGGGGGGGAAAGATCATGACTCATTATTCTGAGGAAAAAGGATGGCTGAAATGTATTGATTATGGTACTTTATGCACACAGATCATTACGAAGGTGCCAGGCTCATAGCAAAAGTCTTTGAGCAGCAGTCGTCAATGGACGAGTGCCAAGACGTTCGAAAGAGACGGCGCAACACGCGCTATCGCTCCAGTGACGAAGGTAATATACTAAAGTGCATTCAACAGTCCCAAAAGAGTAGTACTTTTGAAATCGAGTAATCTGAGCTAATATACTGATACACAATCATGGGCCACCACACTGTGGCTTCCTCTGAGGAGGAGCTATTGAAAGAAGTGACCTTGCCTGTCACCTCCTTCCCAGGATCGTTATGGCAACATGGACAAGCGTTTGTCCTATTTGAATGTTGCACTCCACTTGACTGTTGGGTCTATACGGTAGACGAAGATGAATGGAAAATACTACATTCTACATATATAAGATTTGAAAGCAACAGAGATTTCCAGGTTATACTGTTGAAACTGTGACTGGAGTTTGGTTTAGAGTGGGTATAGAAGTATTGAAAATTCATAATTATAAAGTTGATCTTTGTAGAGCTGTTCCAGACTATTCTCAGGGTACTGTGTTAAACTGTGTTTAACTGCTCTGCACCTAACTACATCAACCAAGTATTAAAATGAAGCCTAACAGAATTGCATCCACAGGGGCTGAACTTGAAAAGCGAGTTAAACAGTTTGGAGTGACCTCTTCAATATATCACAGCATGTATTAATATTTTCAGATACAACACATAGATTAGGACAAATTAATGTTTTAAGCATATTTATGAGATGTGAAATTAAGGTTCAGAGAGCCATTCCAAATGGCGTATTTTTGAGCTATAGGGAAATAGCGTATTCAACTTTAAATTGCAACAGTGTCATATGGATTATTATGGATCATATGG
Source organism: Borostomias antarcticus (assembly GCF_949987555.1). Classification (NCBI taxonomy): domain Eukaryota; kingdom Metazoa; phylum Chordata; class Actinopteri; order Stomiiformes; family Stomiidae; genus Borostomias; species Borostomias antarcticus. The sequence goes on along the minus strand of NC_140234.1, from coordinate 44,096,356 downwards.
TTATCTTGCTCATGTAATGTCCAGGATTAAGAAGATTGATCACACTCAAATGCAGGTAATTCATCAGCAATCAAACTAGACACCATAGAGCTGTCTCGAATTTTCAATTTAGTTTCAGTATATTATTTCTCTCATGAACGCATGACACATGATCGCACAATACCAAGTAATTTCAGCCTTAGCCAAAGAAGTAAATTACATGAAAAAGATTGTGCTACAAAATAGACTTCCCTTAGAGATAATACTGGCTATATCTGCTGTTCGTTTAGTTCAGATCCAAATGCTACATTGAATTCTATGAAGCAAACGATAAAGGTATTCAGATCTTAGATAATGTTCCTAAATGGAATGCTATTTCAAGTCCTGGATATTCTCAAATATGTGTGTATCATTTGTATGTATGTTTTTCATCGTTATTATTTAAAAAAAATATTCTTAAGTGCATGTTTAAATGCTGTTCCAGATATGCCTATGCTGCCTTAATAATGATAGAAAAAGTTACATTTACTATTAATTCAATTCAAGATCTTAATGATGTCTGTGCCATTGACATTGACTATTTGGAATATTTTGATACATAATCTGTCTAATTTGAATTTAAGGGTTTTCCTCTAAAACGAAGAAAGAGGTTTTTTCCCACTCAGTCATGAATATATGATGTCTTAGATTAATAATCATGTTATCTTTTTACCTTGCTTATGCCAAATTAAGGTGAGGAGTTTTGGTACGTGATTGCATATGGGAAGAAAATGATCTTAGTGTGTTAAATAACTTTGAGTTTGTTAATCTTTATTATGCTCCACCTAGTGGAGAAATAGATTGCTTCCTTTCCATATGTGTAGAATAGGGTTTTTGCCAAAGATGTTGGATTATTTTTATGATATTTTATAATTTCACATTGTTGATTCTTTCATTTCTATTATAGTTGTGGATATTTAATCCACAAAGTGGGGAATTGTGAATGAATTTCAAGTCTCAACAAAGTGTTCTGTTTTCCCCCTTGACTGTTGTTCTAAACGTTGTAGTTCGTCCTCATTGATCAGTCTGTTAGAACTACAAATTCCTCCCTGTGTGACATCACTTCCCTGTCTTCCCCCTGAAACTATGTCACTTCCTTTTTCACCGTATAACCTAACGACCCCGTCCTCCCGTGAACTCACACGAGCCCGGATTCACTTCCTGTGCTCTTGTCTGACTCTGCAGAATCGTAACATAGAATAAACTATTGCCTTTGTTTAAAACCAGCTTGATCGACCACTCAGCGTGTTCTTTGACAATCTAACTAAACCAAGGATAAAATCCTTAACAGTTCCATAATGCCGAGAGAATGAATGGGTTTTCTCGACACGTCTTTTGAAAATTGATATCTTGGTCGACACCGAAAAGTTATTAGAATTTTTTTTAATAATTGAAAAAGCATTCAATTTATAACAAACAGGGAAATATACAATCAATAACATTTCTAAGATGAGTTATTAACCTCAACATACAGTACAATATGAAGGATATAAGCGAAAAAAAAAAAAATAATAATAATACAGGAGCAGTTTGGCAAAGAACCGCCTACTTTAACTGTGAACCAGCAAGCAGTGACGTCCCGGGATAGCCCGATTGCTAGCCTAATAGGACTGTAATACAATGTTACTCTCACGTTATGTAATGACGTTGCAGGGACCCATGTTGCCAATGTTTCTGCAACGTTGCAGTAAAGTCTAATTAGACTTAGGAGGGTAAAGTTATTTTCGACCATAGATGGACGTTGTCACAACATCGCCTGATGGTAACGTTGCAACTTACCTAAGTACAACTTATGTGCAACGTTGCTGCAACCCACTGTGTTAGTAGGGGTAGGCTATCTCTGGAGGCTAAATTAGCTCGGGGCTAAATTATAGCCCCTCCCGAGTGCGGGCGTTAGAATCACCCTATACGAAGCTAGGTAACGTTAGCAAGCTAACCTCTTGTAGGTCTTACCTTTTTTTAGACCTTGAAGTCCAGCTCGAAAAATGCTGGCGAGTCTGGTACCGTGGAAGGTGCTGTTGATTATCAGCTGCAGCACATGCTGTAGGCCTAACGTTAACGTTAGGCCGAAATAAACGATTGACTTCCTCATTTGTTTGGTTAGAAGTAGGACATGATACAGCCTGCGCCGGCACTGTGCTTACTTGAGAGATAGAGGACGAGATAGCTGTTATTGCCCCAGGGGTCGAAAGAATATTTCTGAGCAAGCCGATTGCTTCGGTAATTCTGTCCCTGTCTTGCGCCATTTTGTTAAAATGAGAACAGTCAGACACCTGCGCGGGCAGTAGAGCGGGCGGGAGATGTTTTCCCCCTGAACCAATCAGGATTCAGGATTTCAGCTGCCTTCCTGTTCAACTGAAATGCCTTCTGTTTTCCAACTGAAATCTCTCACAGACAATATTTTTGGCGCACACACATAATGTATCAGCTCACACACACAATATTTTTGCACGCACACATAATGTATTAGCTCACACACATAATATTTTTGCTCGCACACATAATGTAGCCTATCAGCTCACACACACAATATTTTTGCTCGCACACATAATATTTTTGCTCGCACACATAATGTATCAGCTCATACATTATGTGTGTGAGCAAAAATATTATGTGTATGAGCTGATACATTATGTGTGTGAGCAAAAATATTATGTGTATCAGCTCACACACACAATATGTTTGCTCGCACACATAATGTATCAGCTCACACACATCACTGCCATCCGCACACATACACAATAAATATTTCATTATTAGTGAATATGAAAATGGTTGATGTGTGTGTGTGTTATGTGAAAGAAAGGTTTATGTGCGTGTGAGCATTTACATAGAATGTAAGAGCTTTTATATAGTGTGTGAGGGGTAACTGTGTGTGTGTGTGAGAGGCAATTGTGTGTGTGAGAGGCAACTTTGTGTATGTGAGAGGCAACTTTGTGTATGTGAGAGGCAACTTTGTGAATATGAGAGGCAACTTTGTGTATGTGAGAGGCAACTTTGTGTATGTGAGAGCCAATATATGTGTGTGTGAGGCAACTTTGTGTATGTGAGAGGCAACTTTGTGTATGTGAGAGCCAATATATGTGTGTGTGAGGCAACTTTGTGAATGTGAGAGGCAACTTTGTGTATGTGAGAGGCAACTTTGTGTGTGTGAGAGAGAGGCAATTGTGTGTGTGAGGCAACTGTGTGTGTGAGAGGCAATTGTTTGTGTGTGAGAGGCAACTTTGTGTATGTGAGAGGCAACTTTGTGTATGTGAGAGCCAATATATGTGTGTGTGAGAGGCAACTGTGTGTGTGTGAGAGAGGCAATTGTGTGTGTGAGGCAACTGTGTGTGTGAGAGGCAATTGTTTGTGTGTGAGAGGCAACTTTGTGTATGTGAGAGGCAACTTTGTGTGTGTGAGAGCCAATATATGTGTGTGTGAGAGGCAACTTTGTGAATGTGAGAAGCAACTTTGTTGAGTGAGAGCCAATATATGTGTGTGTGAGAGAGAGGCAATTGTGTGTGTGAGGCAACTGTGTGTGTGTGAGAGGCAATTGTTTGTGTGTGAGAGGCAACTTTGTGTATGTGAGAGGCAACTTTGTGTATGTGAGAGCCAATATATGTGTGTGTGAGAGGCAACTTTGTGTATGTGAGAGGCAACTGTGTGTATGTGAGAGCCAATATATATGTGTGTGCGAGGTAAGTATGAATTATGGTCTATACGGCCCCTCATAGTAAACTCTTAACGAAAACACATCCACCGGCTCATTTCGCACACATTAAATTAAATTACTTCTTGATCTCCTATCAAAATGAAATTTGCTGAACTTTCAATAAGCATTTTGCTAATGCTAGCCATTTATTTGAAAAGGAACATACTGCCCCCCCCCCCCCCCCCCCCATGTTATTGATGATCGTGTGTGCATTGTAGAGAACACTTCCACCTTCCAACCTTTCAACCCTGAGGTGAGGACTTGAGGTTTTACAGCCAAGCACACCAAGTGTGCGACTAGAGAGGATGACCTGGATTCCCCTTTTCTAAACTTGTCAGCTCCAGCTGTCATTGAGCGGTTCATTATTTTTAATCTTTCTATTGCTTCAGGTAGATTTCCTAATGTTTGGAAGACAGCCCATGTGACTCCCTTGCAGAAAGGAGGCGATAATGATGATTTAACTAATTACCGTCTAGTCTCCAAGCTTCCATATATGGCAACAATCCTGGAAACCTTGGCAAACAATCAGGTTACGTTTTACGTCTTAGTTTTCTCAGAAGGGTGGCTGGTGTCTCCCTTAGAGATCAGGTGAGAAGTTCAGCCATCCATGACAGACGGAGTAGAGATGCTGCCCCTTTGTGGCGAAAGGAGCTGGTTGAGGTGGTTTGGGCATCTAGTGAAAAAATCCTAAAATACTGCTGTTGGTTTATAAAGCACTGAATGGTTTAGGGCCAAAATATATTTCTGATCTGCTGCTACGTTATGAACCATCCAGACCTCTCTGGTCGTCTGGCACAGGCCTGCTTTCTGTCCCCAGAGTTAAAACAAAACATGGAGAAGCAGCATTCAGTTTTTATGCTCCATCTGGAACGAGCTTCCAGAAAACTGCAGGTCTGCTGCAACTCTCAGTTTTTTTAAATCAAGACTTAAGACTTTCTTTTCACCGCTTTTTATTAAATAAAATACTCATTCATTCATACACTGCACTGTAACTTTTATTCCTGTATTTTATTTTTTCCTGCATTTTGTTTTAAATGTACTTTTTTTGCATGTTGTTTCATATGATCTTTTATGCATTTCTTGCACTTTGTCTTGATGCTTTTAATGTCTCATGTAAAGCACTTTGAATTGCCTTGTTGCTGAAATGTGCTACACAAATAAACCTGCCTTGCCTTGCCTAGTGAGGATGCCTCCTGGGCACCTCCCTAGGGAGGTGTTCCAGTCATGTCCAGCTGGGAGGAGGCCACGGGGTAGACCCAGGACAAGGTGGCGGGACTACATCTCCACACTGGCCTGTGAGCGGCTTAAGATCCCCAGGCAGAGCTGGTTGATGCTGCTAGGGGAAGGGATGTCTGGGGCCCCCTGCTGGAACTGCTGCCTCCGCGACAGGGCCCTGGATAAGCAGATGACGATGGATGGATGGAAGGATGGAAGGATGGATGTATGGATGTATGGATGTATGGATGGATAATATCTGCATTAGACAAGAAGAAACACTGTGCTGCTTTGTTTGTGGATCTGTCTAAAGCATTTGATACAGTTGTTCCCCCAATGCTTTTACAAATATGATCTAAAATTGCTATGGATAAGAAGGCCTATCATTTCCTTCAGGATTACTTGAGAGGCATCAATATGTGAAATCAGGAAATGCCCAGTCCAAATTTTTGCATATCTCAAAGGGTGTGCAGCAGGGTTCAATTGTGGGTCCTGTTCTTTTCACTATTTTATATTAATGATATTGTCTTCTCCCAAAAAGATTGTCAAATGCATCTTTACGCCGATTATACTGTTATACAGTATTGCTGTACAACTTTCCACTGAGAGATGCAGATTGCTTTTAATGCGAGGGCTCAGCATCATTAAAAATGACAGTCCACCTCAACATACACACACGCACACACACACACACACACACACACACACACACACACAGACACGCACAAACATCAAGTCAACTTAAAAATTTGAACTGAAAGTCCCTTATTGCAGATTTGGAGGATAAGCATGCATGCACGCATGTCAACTTAGAAAAGAACGCAACCTGGTTGTATATCAAGTTTAAGAAACAGGCATCACTGATAGTTGCTATGGGCACATTTTTATTTCAGCATCACATTCACATTGCAAAAGGATTCATCACATTCATGTTGAGACAGTATACATGTACAGTAAGCTATGTCAAATTAAAGCAAAGTTAAAAAGTATCAAACTCTTAAAACAACAGGTTATATATTTTTTTTTCCAGATAGAGATTATGTTTCTAGTTATTTCAGTGTGCTCTGAGCGGTGTGTTTGTGTACCCTGATCATGACCACAAAGAACTGCACATGTCCTAAGGGCATGTGTGTTATTTTTGAGTGTGTGTGCACATGTGTGTCCTGAGGGGAAAGGTGTGTATCACCTTGAGGCGTGTGTCTTTGTGAGTGAGTGTGTGTGTGTGTGTGTGTGCGTGCGTGCGTGTGTGCGCATATGTGTGTGCGCGTGTGTGTCAACGCAATGACAGGACACTCTGCCGGTCTGTCAGAACCTCTGCCTCCTCGTCTGTTTGATCCTTGTTGACCCCACCCCTGCAACATCAAAACAGCCAATCAGAGCACAAACCGTATCAACGTGCACATATCAAAATGAGCGTTTTATTTAGGGAAAGAGAAGATCAAAGCAACCAATCAGAGAGTAGGGAACCTTAATTACCAATTGTGACCAATCAGGATCAACGTTAGATCAAAAGAAACCAATGCGTGAGACGATATTCCTGAAAGCAGCTGAATCAGCCGTGTGATCGTGAACGAAACATAATCATGCTACTGTATATCAATATTTCCACATACCCAACCTCATTTACTTAGCGATAATACAACAGAAAACTGGGCGTACAGTCAATTCAACACCAAAATGTGGATTTTGGACGTGAGTGGAGGCTATTGATGTCTTCAATACTCCAGATGCACTAGAGGGAAAAATACCCCCCCATTTTCCTTTTTTTCATATTATGAAAATTGAAGTTGCGAAGAACCCACTCAATATAACAAACACAAGTTTTAGGATCACTAAATTTGTCATATTCACAAGATCCATGTCCTGTGAGAAGTGTGAACAGCTCTGAATCTTTGAAGCCCTTTTTTCCCTGCTTAGTGATTTCAGATGTACCAACATTCACAGAAGCATATCTCCTTCAAATATTTGCAGATTTCAATGCATGACACATCATTTGAAAGCTTACAATTTACACTTTCATAATCTGTAAAAAGACTGAAAAATGACCGTGGCAGACATCAGGACGAAACCTCCAGTGGCAGTCACATATTGTAATGTAACATTAGGCTACTCGTGCAAGTGTCGGCTACTCATGCGAGTCAGCGCATTCTATTCTGTTTTCCTATTTGAAGTCAACTAAAGTTTCCTCAGTCACTGGATTATCGTCTCTGTGTTGTTCTCTATTTTAATAATCATTTAAGTCTACATGTTTAGTTACACCAGCGAGTCTTGTGCAAGCATGGGCATTTGGAGTTTCACTGTAGGCTACTTGAGCTGGCTAGCTGGTAACATTTCGAGAATACAGTTCAAACCAGTTAGGTCAAACGGACTTAACTGGCACCTACTAGCCTAGTGCTAGAGAAGGGTAAGCGTACTGTAGTATACAATTCTGTCTGCTGTGTGTGTGCTCTGTAATCTTTTTTGAGTAACGTTAGCTATGTTGTTTTGACGTTGTGTGACAAATAAACAGTGCGCCATTCACTGTAGTCAAAATTTTAAGCGTGCATACTCCTCCGGCTTGTGTGATCTTGGAAAAAAAATGACAAGGTAATACTGAGTACTGCGTTTTTTGGGAGGGGGACCTTTTAACGGTTTAAAATTGTTGATATCGCCAGTGGCGATTTTACATTAGGGGCAGGTGGGGCAGTGCCCCACCAGGTGGCGCTGTTGTGCAAGATGCATCTTAGCCTACAACTGTGTTTCGGAAAAATCTAATTTATAATTAATACAAAATAGTGATTCAGTGGTGAAAATAGCACGTATAAATATAATAAACCTGACTGACACTATGTATAGTGCTGTTTTGCAGTAATTCCCTTTGTATGAGTGTGTCACAGACTGCTCTGACTTGGCAGAGGGGCACCGAAGCGTTCTCCCCTACTGTTGCTATAGCGACAATGTGAGCGTGGTCGGGAGTAATGTAAAAAAATATCACGCAGATTTTATTAAGTGGAGGGGCAGAAAAGTCTCTTCCCCTACTAAATCTACCTGGCAACAGGTTTAGCCAGGGAATAATGAAACAACGTTGATCAAAGTTGAACTACTGGGTCATTGTCGATGTCGATCTACGTTAGCCAATGCTGCTAGCTAAAGTTTTGTAGAGATTAAAAGTGTTTTCAGGTGCAACAATGAATAGTGTAGATTATTTGTTGAATGTGCGGTTTAGTACATTGAAACTTGAAGAGAAACTGGAAATAAAACGTTTAGGGCCATACGACCAGAAGAATTGGTGCTGCTTCAGGCTGGAGATAAGGTAACCCGTACCTTCAAACAGGAATGGTTTGAGAAAAATAAGTGGCTAACTGCTAGCACCTCGAAAAGTGCGCTGTTCTGTTTCCCTTGTATTCTTTTTGGTGGAAACTCTTGTTTGGGCATCGTCTGGATTCAAAGACATTAAACATCTGTCAGAAAGAACAGCGAAGCATGAAAGCTCTGCGTCCCATCTGAACTGTGCCATGAAGCTGGGTTTACTGGGGCAGCTCAACGTCCAGGCACAACTAGATGATGCGTTTCGCCGTTCCATCGCGGAGCACAACAGACAGACCGAGGAGAATCGGTAAAGTGCACTTTTATTAAACTGTGTGGGAAGTGTGAAATGGGTTTGCGTGGTCACGACGAGTCAGCGAACTCACTGAACCCAGGCATTTTTCGGTGCATTTTTGAGACGATGTGTGAGGGGGACTAATGTGGACAGTGCGCCTTCACTCTAGTAGACTATTTGGGAGTGATATACAGTAAGTGGAGTACTAATAGGTTATGCGTAGTGCCCAGGTCTGATGGGTGCACACTTGTCACTTTCAGAACCCTGGACCGGGCATGCGCTCTCTTATGGGTCTAATTAGCCTACTCTGCGTGTGTTAATGTGTCGTTATCTTTGTGTGTTGTAGCCTCTGCTCTGATGTACCTACCGTAGACTAATTGGCTACCTTCAGTTCTTGTGATGGTGACATAATATAAAACTGCCCCTCCAGAAATGCCATGCTAAAATCGCCACTGGATATCGCCCAACCCTAGCGGAGATATAAACCCACCTTACGTTCAGTTTCTCTTTTCAAGTCAAAATAACAGCCTTGACTTTGATCTTGGCCATACACAACTGCTCAGTCTGTGTGTGTGTGTGTATTTCTCTCTCTGTCTCTCTCTCTTTCTCTGTGCGTCTCAACAGCAGGTCACACCCACCTGTCGGAGCCCCGGCTCCTGTGAGTCTCCCGTGTGGCTCTGGCTCCTCCCCCAGGAAGTGATGCAGCCTGGATCCCCGGGGCCTGCTGGAGCTGACCTGGGACCAGGGGAGACGAGGCAGTCAGCAGTTACACCGATACCCAGGGGTCGCCTGGAGCCACGCGGCTCCTTCTGCAACGGAAGCTCTTCACTTCCACTGGTAAACTCTCCAACTGACCGCACTGATGTCTTATAGGGTGCTTTTGTGTGTGTGTGCGTGTATGCGTATAATGTGTATGTGGTTACGCATCCCTAAGCGTGAGTGTGCATGTCCTGTGTGTGTGTGTATATGTATGTTTGCGTATACGCAGCCCTGCATACCTGTGTGTGTGTGTGTGCCACGATAGAATAGTGAACCTAATAGTTAAGGACATATCACACCGCTCCCCAGCATCAGTAAAAATGTACACACATGCCTGCGTCAATGCATCTATGTTCCATCTCTGGAATGACCAATATGCCTTTTCACAGTTGTCTTCTCACACACCAGATGTTGTTGTGGTTAATGAAGAGTCCAGAGAAGTGTCTGTATTAGAGATAGCATGCACCTTTGATACAAGCCTCGAGGAAGCCTTTATGACTAAGGTCTTGAAATACCAACCTCTCGTAAATACCATCTCAGAGCTAGGCTACAGGTGTACACTACTTGTTTTTATATTTGGCAGCCTTGGACATGTTCATGTTAGGTTGGTTGTCAGAGGACTATGTCTACTTGGGATGTCCAAGAAGGAAGCTAAAAGGCTCACCAAGTATTGCTCTGTCTCTGCAATTATTGGCAGCCGCCATATATGGCGGAGACGTTGCTACTTGTACCCATGAGTGATGTGTTTTGTATGTGAAAGACATTGTCCATGTTAATTGTGAGTGTAGACTAATCTGTGCCTTTAGTATTTGTGTCCCTGTATGCATTGTTTCATTATGTGGACATGAATAAATGATTAAAATGTGTGTGTGTGTGTGTGTGTGTGTGTGTGTGTGTCAGAATCAGCATCAGAATTTGTTTATTGCAATGCAGTTTTTCAATGAGACAAAGACAGGACAGTGCAAAGGGTGAGTACAAAACACTAGGGCAAAAAAGGCTATGAAAAAGAACCATATAGTGCAGTCAGTGTATATACGTGAGTATGCAGAGTGTAATGTGTAAGTGAGTGTGTGTATGTGTATATGTGTGTGTGCGGCGTCCTATTCAGTACATTCAGGTCATGTGCAAGTGTCTATCGACGGTGTCTCTCAGTGGTGGCGGGGTCTGTGGTGGAGCGGGGGATGGTGGGGTCAGAGGGACACAAGCCTTGTTGAAGAGTGAGAAGCCGCCTCTGTGGCGTGCGGGCGTGGTCCTGATGGACCGCAGCCTCCTGCCTGAGGGGAGTGGCGTGAAGAGATTATGGCCGGGGTGGGAGGGGTCGGCCGCAATCATCCTGGGCCGCTTCAGGGTCCTGGATTTGTGCATGTGCGTGGGAGTGTGTGTGTATGTTTGAGTATACACATCCCTGCATACAGTACCTGTGTCTGTGTGTGTGTGTGTGTGTGTGTGTGTGTGTGTGTGTGTGTGTGTGTGTGTGTGTGTGTGTGTGTGTGCGCGTGCGCGTGCGTGGGCACGCCAGGCCCACCTGCAGCCATGAGCCTGAGCTCCTCCTCCAGGCTGGCGAGGGCGTGCGAATCCGCATCACTGTCCAGGTCCGGGTCTTCACAGCCCCTCTCGTCCACGCCACAGATCTCCAGGATCTCCTGGGCCGCCCGCGAGAGGGGACGACAGAGGGGACCAGACCCTGGACGACAGAGGGGACCAGACCCTGGACGACAGAGGGGACCAGACCCTGGACGACAGAGGGGACCAGACCCTGGACGACAGAGGGGACCAGACCCTGGACGACAGAGGGGACCAGACCCTGGATGGGAGAGGGAGCGCCCGGGTGCGGATCGGTCGAGATCCCCCACGGAGCCTGGAGGGAGGAAGGGCAAACGGGCGAGCGTCAGACGCAGGGTTTAGAGACGGGCGTTCAGAGAGAGAGAGAGAGAGTGAGAGAGAGAGAGAAAGAGAGAGAGAGAGAGAGAGAGAGGAGGTGAAGACATAGGCTGTTGTTAGAGGTGGGAAAGAGAGGAGGAAGGAGGAGGAGGAGAAGAAGACCCCCACTCGTCACCTCAAGTTCAACCTGGACAGGACTGAGCTGATCAAAGTCCACAATGGAAATCATTCCTAGACTTTGTGTTATCTTTGGCCGTGTCTTTTTAAGCTATTGATGTAGATCATTGTGGTTCAAATGTTTCTATTGTCTAACCTACCTGTGAATCCTCTGTATACATTGGTATCTATCCTGCTATGCAATGTATGTATATCAAGTAGTGTACAGAAGCTGGTTATCCTGAAACAGGCTTGTTCTGTTCTGACAGCCGTGTTGCTTCATTGACTCAGTGTGCTACTAACCGTTTTCTGCCTCCCCTAGTGCCTCTCTCTCTCCCTCCTATCCTCTAACCAGGTCCAGTGTCAGCTGTGGAGCTGTGGATATCGTAGTATTTAGTACACACACACACGTACACACATCAGTCCACATCCGGCTTAGGCCTGGACCTGATGCTCTTAGACTTTCTTGCTCTGAAAATTGTATTTGATGTAATTTATTGTTCTTTAAATGTTCTTAGCCATTAGACAAATATATTCCAGGAGCTTGCTCCAGGTTGCCTGTTTTAATATCTGTGTGGTCTGTATGGCTCTATGTGCTACTAACCCTGTTCTGCCTTCCCTCTCCCTAGTGCCTCTCTCTCTCCCTCCTATCTTCTAACCAGGTCCAGTGGATGCCCCACTGTCACCAGCAGACCTCCCAGAGTCCGATAGATACCCCCATGTCTGCTGTGGATGTCGTAGCATGTCCGTAGAATGTTCTCTCTCCTATGATGCTTTTAGCCTCTCTCACTCTGAAATGTAATTTAATGTAATGTATTGCTTTATAAATGTTCTTAGCTGGTAGACAAACATACTCCAGGAGCTTGCTCGATCGCCTTGTTGAGAGGGGTCAGGGAAGAATTTTTACAGCTTATTATCTGGCCCCCGGGTGATTACTGTTTTTTTGCTTCCCTCTGGAATATGTAGGGGTGGGTCGTATGCCCACCTCCCTTGTTCTCTGTAAAGCGCATTGTGTTGCCTCTGGGTATGAAATGCGCTATACAAATAAAGCTTTGATTGATTGATTGATTGATTGATTGATAATAAACTAAACTAAAACGAAGTTGCTGTTCCACCCGGGGGAAGGGTTGCCCACACCTGGGTGTAACCCTGGACGACCAACTGTCGTTCTCCGCACGTATCACATCCGTCACACGCTCCTGCAGATTCCCACTCTACTGTACAACATGGGAAGGATTCGCCCTTTCCTCGCTCACGGAACGGCGCAGGTGCTCATCCAGGACCTTGTCATTTCCCGCCTGGACTACTGCAAGTCCCTCCTCGCTGGAGCCCCGGCGTCAGCCATTAAAGCCCTGGAACTTGTCCAGAAAGCTGCTGCTCGCCTGGTGTTCAACCACCCCAAGTTCTCCCACACAACTTCCCTTCTCCATTCTCTACACTGGCTCCCGGTAGCAGCTTGCATCCAGTTAACTCTGGTGCTAGCCTACAGGGAAATTAAAGGAATAGCTCCCTCCTAGCTCCAGGCTATGGTCAAGCCCTATACCTCCTCCAGGCCGCCACGCTCTGCTACCTCCTCCGGGGCCCCTGCGGTCGTTCGACCCGGTCACGGCTCTTCTCTGGCCCCACAGTGGTGGAATACACTTCCCACTGACGTCAGGACAGCAGAGTCGCTGCCCATCTTTCGCCACAGGCTCAAAACTCACCTCTTCAAAAAGTACTACTGTGTTAAATGCAATTAATGAAAGTTGCTTTGTATAAAAGCTTCAGCTAAATGACTGTAATGTAATGTAAGAGTGGAGGCAGGGGATTGGGGGAACGCGAGATGGGAGTTTAGAGAGAGAGAGAGAGATAGAGAGAGAGGGAGAGAGAGAGAGAGACGACGGTAGACTGAGTAGTGTTTTATCCTCCGCTAAGAGCCACATCAAATTGAATCAGATTTAACATCCATCCCCACCTGCTCACTGTAAATTACATCCAGGCCCCCACTGAGACAGAGAGAGAGCGTGTGTGTATGTGTGTGTGTGTGAGTGTGTGTGTGTGTGTGTGTGCGCGTGCGTGTGTGCGTGTGTGCTGCCTCCCCGTCCTCCTCTATTTTGCACACGTTCCTTTCCTCCATCCATCCCTCCCTCTCCTCTTTCCTTCACCCCCCCCTCTTCTCCTCCACCCCTCCTTCCCATTTCTTTCCTCTCCTCCACCCCTCCCTCTCTCCTTCTCCATCCCTCCCTCTCTTCTCTTTCCTCCGTTCATCCCTCTATCGTCCCTCCCCTCCCTCGCCCAGCACAGTGGCCCTGCCGTACTTCAAAGCGCGGGAAGGACCCACAGATGAACGGAAGAGCCCGGAAGGATCCCGGGGCGATGTGGCATCTGCTTTTCCATTCGATCAACATTCTGGTGAAAGTGTGCGGACAGAGTGACAGGAGGGAGAGATGAGGAGGAGGATGAGGAG
>NC_140234.1:44062607-44080107 GCF_949987555.1 Borostomias antarcticus | reverse complement strand
TCACCAAGATTTGCACATAGGTCCAGTCCTATGCCAGAAGTCCTTAACTGGCATACAGTGCCATTGAGAGGACACCTGTGCCACTGATTGTTTGATTGGTTTCCACCTGTCTTGTTAGTCTGTGTATATATACCCTTCATGTAGCTCCCAACTTGTTCTTTGTTCATTATTTTCTGTAGCTGTGCATTGTCCCTGGTGCCTGCTTATCGGTATCCGCTAAGGTTCTAATTAAATGGCGCTAAGGGAGCCAAAATTACCCTTAATTGCTATTCACAGTGTACCTGTGCTAGACTTGAAGGTTCCATAACACTTGTGTGCGTCAGTTGTGGCGCCTTTTATGTATGATGCAACCCTCTAGACTTCAACCATTAATGAATTTATGACTTTCAGGAGGGCCTTTTTCTAAATAAGATATTACCTTAGACGGTGGGATTAGGCCTCTCTCCTAGTCTGTATTCCCAAGGTTGACCCGAAGGGTCTTCTGCTAGGCCCAGTTGGCAGAACAGCTACTGTATATTTACCAGTGCGTGTTGACTACTCTTTAGAAACTACAGGACACATATATGTTATATGCCATTCTCTCCAAAATCCATCACACCTGTGAAATTTGCATGCAGCCCTTGATTGCTTGTCAGTGTGAAACCATCTATGGCTTAGTTCAAACGGCAGGTCTTAATGTTCAATTCCGATTTTTTACACAGATCCGATTTTTTTGTTTAGCAGTTGACATGACTTTTTAAATGTAACCTATATTTGACATACAGTATATTTGACTGCAGTGTGAACAGCCCACGGCCCTGAACAGACCCGCATGCGGAGAAGAACAATAACAAAGATGTCAGGACGTCACGCGCAGCGCACTGTTTACAGAAGTAAATGGAGTTCTATTAATACTGTACATCCATGATAACGTTAGAACCACAACTGAAGTTAGCCTTTACAGGTTGATTTTCAAGTAGGCTATTTGTGTAGTGGAAGCCGGCGACGGCATGAGCAAATGATAACGAGAAGGATGAGGATCGTCTTGTGACGTGCAGTATGCCGCACAAGCACACCACAGTGGAACGCTTCACGAATTTGCAAGTCACCGCTCTAGAGACGTAAAAGTAGCATTAAACGCGACATGACTGTTCAGACGGCGGGCGCGTTGCAAAACATCAGACATGTATCCGATATAATACCACCTCTGAAAGCGCCCCAGGTTGGATTTAAAAAAAAAAATCAGATTTCATGGGACTTGCGCTGTTCAGACAGTCATGAAAAAATCTGACCTGAGTCGCATGTAGGCAAAAAGATCGGATTTGGGTCACATTTCACTGCTGTGTGAACTAAGCCTATGGCTTCTCACTAGAGATGCGCGGATGGAGTTTGAGCGCACCCGAATCCGCGTGCACTCATCAATCATCCACCCGCCCGACGTAATTATCTTCTAAAATTTCATTTAAATTATGTCCAGCCGTTCGTGCTCATTCGCTTTTCATATAGGCGCATTTTCTTGACTTAAACAATTTAAAGATTATAGGCTCGCTTTCGCAGGATCTCGGTTGACGAAGTGGTCGAGGGTATTTGAGTGAGCTGCTGGCAGGTCTCGCGCTTTCTCGCAGTTGTTATAATATACATAATTATATAAGTTATTAAATACAAATATAACTGACAAATCCACCCGCAATCCACCCGAAATTAATCACAATGTTGATTTTTATTGGCCCACCCACGCGCGGATGCGGATATCTGCGGATGTCGCAGATATATCCGCAATATTCACATCTCTGCTTCTCACATGGCAGGTACTGTAGCTCAACAAGAGTTCAAGCCCAGAGGGATGCAGTATAAAAATGCTAATGCATACTCAGGCACTGTGCTGTGACATATACAAATACACTACCCACAATCCTATGTTGTTGTTGGCAACCCTGCCCCAATAGCGGACCCTAGGACTAATGCCGCGTTCCAGGCAACCCGTAACTCGTGTTTTTCCGACCTCCTACACGTGAAAATGCTCTGGAATCGTACAGATCGATGTACTCCCAGTTGCCGGGTGGGAAGTTACGGGTTTGACTGCCATTCCAGAGCATTTTCACGTGTAGGAGGTCGGAAAAACACGACCCTACTAACACAGTGGGTTGCAGCAACGTTGCACATAAATTGTACTTAGGTAAGTTGCAACGTTACCATCAGGCGATGTTGTGACAACGTCCATCTAAGGTCGAAAATAACTTTACCCTCCTAAGTCTAATTAGACTTTTCTGCAACGTTGCAGAAACATTGGCAATATGGGTCCCTGCAACGTCATTAAATGACGTTGGATTAAAGTCCTATTAGGCTAGCATTAGGATTGCAATCGGGCTATCCCGTGACGTCACTGCTTGCTTGGTTCACAGTTAAAGTAGGCAGGATTCTTTGCCAAACTGCTCCTGTCTTTTGTTCTTTTTTAAAATTTTCGCTTATATCCTTCATATTGTACTATGTTGAGGTGAATAACTCATCTTAGAAATGTTATTGATTGTATATTTCCGTTTGTTAACATTTAATGCTTTTTCATTAATTAAAACTAACGTTTCGGTGTCGACCAAGATATCATTTTTCAAAAGACGTGTCGAGAAATCCCATTCATTCTCTCGGCATTATGGAACGCTTCCACTAGGGGGCGATGAGATCACTTTCCCTCCCTATAGATGGGTTCGCCGTCTACGTCACAGCGGGCTGCGCACGCAGCCTCTTTGGGAAAAAAGAACGAGCGAACGAGGAACGAACTCGCTAGCCACAGTAGCTCCGTTTCGTGTAGCTAATTATGCCTCAAAGCTGCTGTGCTGTGAACTGTACAAACAGAAAAGGACAAGATGATGGCCTCAGATTCTTCAGCATCCCCTCGAGATGTCACCCTTTTCAGAGGAACCGTCGAAAGCTGTGGTTTAAAGCCATAAAGAGAGCAGATTGGGGACCAACAAACACAGTGTGGTGCGAACTTCATCTCTGGTAAGTTATACCAGTTACCTCGGGGTTTTTTCTCATCAAATTACATTGATTTGACTGTTGGTTTAGCTATTTATTTGTTTACTTACCGGTAATAATTTAAGTAAACAGAAGTAACTCATAACCTGCACGCTAAACTAAGTTCAGGAATTGGAAGCCCAATGCTAGCTAGCTAACGTTAGCTAATGCTAGCTAGCACGCTACCTAATGCTAGCTAACACGCTACCTAATGCTAGCTAACACGCTACCTAATGCTAGCTAAGTCAAGGCCCGAACTTGACTAATGTTTAGACAATATTGAAAATACTCCGACAAACTATTGCAAATCTTTTTTCTGTTACTGCTGGCTTTGTGTTTGCCGCGAACATTTGCAGAAACATAAGCAAGCGAACGGTCTGAGATGTTAAGTTTTGTGTTAGTTAACGTTAATATAAAATGGCCGCTGGACTGAGGGAAATTGTTTGTTTGACTGTGCTGAATTTGAGACTCACATTGGGAGCTCGCTCGTGTCAGGCTTTCTAAGGCCATCACGAATCTTAGGCTAATTTTACATAGGCAAAGGTGAAGGCGAAGCCAAGATAATGCTTTATATATTTTCCATTTGTCTGTAAAGTGGGAGACTGCCACCCACGAGGTAATCGCGGTGCCTAAACTAGCTGTTGTTTCCCACACTGATGATTAGCCGCCATTGACCGCATCTGTCCTGGTCAGATGCCGGCAGAGAATCAAAAATAAATAAAAAAAAGGATAGAATAGTGGCGTGTCACTAATTACTTATCGGCTGTAATGACTTGTTGAATTGTTGTTTTAGTCGCTTCTTCCCCTCTGCCTACTTTCCCATAGGGTCCTTGTGTTTACAACCTGAATTTTTTTTGTTTATTGGGCAGACTGTATTGCAGTGTGGAGTTTCTGGGGGAGGACACTGTCGGTTGTCCCAGTATCCTGGCTCTCCAAAAAGGATGGGGTAAGAACATGTTTGTGTGAACAATGTTTCTGATTGGTGCTACTTTTCAATAGTACAGGGAAGCGGGTACTAACATGGTTTCACTCACAGTTGCAGATGTGTTCCTCGCCGATGAACAAATTCAGCCAACGGATAAAGAGCTGCGTGGAACCTAACCCTGGCTGGGCGCTCCACAGAGTCCGGGTTTTCCCCAAGTCCACAACTGGTACTGTTTGCATTTTAAGCTGTTAAAAAATACTGGCGGGGGGAAAAAGATCATGACTCATTATTCTGAGGAAACAGGATGGCTGAAATGTATTTATTATGGTACTTTATGCACACAGATCATTACGAAGGTGCCAGGCTCATGGCAAAAGTCTTTGAGCAGCAGTCGTCGATGACGAGTGCCAGGACGTTAGAAAGAGACGGCGCAACACGCGCTATCACTCCAGTGACGAAGGTAATATACTAAAGTGCATTCAACAGTCCCAAAAGAGTAGTACTTTTGAAATCGAGTAGTCTGAGCTAATTTACTGATATTCCACTAGATATTCCAAGCCCCGGGCAGCCATTGGTCCCCACTATGCAGGCCAAAGACCAGGTGCCAGGTGCCGGAGTTGAAAGGCCTCTGCCAGCGGTCCAGTACAATCCACGTGTGCTGTACAATCCAGGTATGCATGTTTGTGTTGAAATGAAATGTCTATGCCTACTGCACACTGATAGTTGGACTATTTTTTATTTATTTTGAATACCATTTTACTCATCTTGCAGATTTTCCAAGCTTGTCCCATGTGGGCGAGCGGGGCCCAGGCCCCATTTATAGCACCCCAGCCAGATCATACAGCACCCAGCCAGACCAGGTAAGAGTGGCATGTACTGCTGTGGTGTCTACCTGTCTTGTCTTTAGTTTCCCTCCAAATGCCAGAAGCCAAAGCCAACACCATAAAGTTTCCTGATAATCCCATTCAGTTAGCTCTGTGATTGGCTTTTTTAGATTGAATACCATTTACTCATCTTGCAGATTTTCCGAGCTCATCCCCTGTGAGCGAAAACCATGCGAGCCCAGGCTTCATGTATAGCATCCCAGCCAGACCAGGTAAGAGTGGCATGTACTGCTGTGGTGTTGTGATGTCTACCTGTTAATGTCTTAATTTATTTTCCTTCAAATGCCAGAAGCCAAAGCATGCTGCCAACACCATACAGTTTCCTGCTCATCCCTTTCCTTTATCCCTTTTGTTTTTCAGTTAGGTCTGTGATGCCGTCGCCCAATAAAACGGCTCCAGCACCATTGACTCCATGTACCCCTCTACCTAATCGATGCTGCTCTGCAGATGCTGGTATGGGACTACTTCATGTTGCATGCAGGGATATATTTTGAGTTTCATTTAGTTTTATGTCAATGTACTTATAGCCACATCTGTGTTTATCTAGATTTCCAGAGGTCTGTACATCAGCAGTTCTCAGAGATGCGGGAGCAACTCCGTGAGCTTGCACGGACTGTGAGGGAACTGGCCCAGAGCACGCGGCCTGTGGAGTCTGGAGCCCAGGGAGAAGTGCTGGATGTACTGAACCCTGCCCAAACGGACGAGGAGCTGCAGGTCTGTGAGGCCAGGTTGAAGGACCGGGAACATCAGAGGAAGATGGTGAGTGTCTGCAGGGCGGAACTTTGTCTTATTTTTGCAGTGCAGGGAAGGGTACAGTAAATTACTCTTTGTTTTGCAGACACAATACCTAGGTGCCATTGGTGGCAGAGACTTGGCGGACACAGTCCGGCGGGTGCTGTCAGCTGTAGCCACACATGCGGTGTGGAGCGCCTACAGTGTGCACGGGAAGAAGGGGAAGAAGCCACTGAAGAGTATGACACTCTTCAATGTTCTAACATGTAAGAAATGGTTCATATTTTGAATATTTTTTAATACATCGTCTTTGTTCCATGACCGATGTGAATTGAAACCATTACCTTTCTTGATAACTTAAAGGTGCAGTGATGGTCTCCATGCCAAAGGCTACGATGGCGGAGGTGGCCGCCCAGCTGCAGGAGACATTGAAACATGCCCCTGCTAAATGCAGAAGGGTAAGTGATGTCTTTTTTTTTGGTTTCTCCTACCCAGTGTGACTGCATGGTTCCAAAGATTGTGTACCACTTTTTTGTGCATGTATGTGCGTTGTGTATTTACGGCCATTTCATTGTGTCTTTAGGTATCTGCAGAAGTCCGCCTGAGCACAGCCCATCCAAGAACAGTCCATCTGAGCACTCCCCAGCATTCTGATGAGGAAGACTTCCCTTCCTAGCTGCCCCCCAGCCCATCTGAGCACAGCACCCCCCCCCAGCCCATCTGACGCCCACCCGCAGCCCATCTGAGCACAGCCCCCCCCCCCCCCGCCAGCCTATCTGAGCACAGCCTGCCATTTTTTTTGTAAATAACTTTTTTTTGTAAATAACTGTTTTTGTATTTTTTTTTTAATCCTTTTTGTTTTTAAACTTGTTTATCATGTTGCAGGCCAGACATTGTGTACTTTTTTAATAAAATAAATTGTTCTTGACTGAATGGTGTTGTGTCATAACTTTTGTACCATAATTTTGCTTGCTGCATTGACTATGACATTAATAGGCTCTTTGCACAAGCTCCACTACTTCCTGACACTCTACAGGCGTATTTCTTTCCTGTCCTATACTAGTGGATGGAAGTGATTGATCAGGTGTGCTGCACACCGGATTCATCGCTATTGCTATCCAATAGTATAGGACGGTAAAGAAATATGCCTGTAGAGTTTCAGGAAGTAGTGGAGCTTGCGCAAGGAGCTGATTTGTTTTGTAATGCAAATTATATATGTAGCCAACGGAAGTGTAGACCACGTTGCAGCAACGTAATATATAAACGTGTATACAACGTTGCAGCAATATACATCGAAATCATCACGGAAATCACAACGTTGTGTACACATTGCAGGCACGTTGCAGACACGTTGGACCTGCACGTTGCAGCAACTTGTGTGCAGATACCGCATTTGCGTTGCATGCACGTTTAACTTGACGTTGAGTGGACCATACAAAAGTCTAAATTGCACGTTTCTGCAACATTGCTGCAACCTGATTGTGTTAGTAGGGGAGTTACGGGTTGCCTGGAACGCGCCATAAAACTGGCTAAATTCACTGATTGAGAGGACACCTGTGCCACTGACTGTTTGATTGGTTTCCACCCGTCTTGTTAGTCTGTGTGTATATATAGCCTACATGTAGCTCACCTCTTGTTCTTTGTCTGTTCATTATTTGCTGTAGCTGTGCATTGTCCCTGGTGTTTCCTGTACCATCTTGTAAGTTTGTAAGCTTTATCTTTTGTTTTCCACTTGAGATAGGTAGATAATCTTTATTTTTGTGTCACTCCTTAACAGACATTTCCATCACATTAGTACAAAAGTGCAATAATAAAAAGTTAAGGACCACTCACAATGAGTTGTGAGACACAATATAATTACAAATCAAAATAGAATAGAGCGTATATTATAGTACTACACACATACAACGATACAATTGAGAATACAATACAGTATGGCGACATACAAAAAAACAGTATAAAGGAGGATGGGGACTAAATGAATAGAGAGGAATAGAAATGGGTCAGTTTATAGACCCGTACTCATGAAAGCTACTCTTCTTTTTAGGATGAGGTGGCAGGCTTTGGCGCATTCGTTGATACAGTGTCTACCGGCTAAAATTATACACAATTTATTTGAATCATCAAGGTCATTAAAAAATTCAAAGTGCTTTGAGAGGGAGATATAAAGATCTGAGCGAATGTCCTTGTAAAGTTCACAGTGCAGTAGGGCGTGGGCTTCTGATTCAATGGAGCCACTGTTGCATAGTGTACAGAAACGACTCTCCACTGGAGTGTTAGTGTATCGACCGGTTTCTAGGGCTAAGGGTGCGACTCCACATCTAAACTTGGCAAGGGCACTTGGCAAGGGCACTTGAGTGTGTACCTTAGTTTTATTGTTTAGTCTTGGTTTAGTTTTCCCCTTGGGATGCCTTTAACAAACATGTTGTGGAAACTGATGAAACCTCCATGTTACTTACATTTGCATGCAACCCTTGATTGCTTGTCAGTGTGAAACCATCTATGGCTTCTCACATGGCAGGTACTGTTGCTCAACAAGAGTTCAAGCCCAGTGGGATGCATAGTAAAAATGCTAATGCATACCCAGGCTGTTACAAATTCCCTAGTATTATTTTCATTTACTACCGGCGCACTCTGGACACCTGGTTTTACCTAGTTAGGACCCCAGTCAGATGCGCGCGAGATACAGCGCCTCGCAAGATCAAAGAAATCCTGTAGACATCAATATGCGTTCGTGAAGAAGTAAGTTGTCCATTGTCCCTTTAAGTTGGAGATTCTTGTAAAACAGAACAAATACCCGATGTAGTGTATACTTTCGTTTCTGTTGTTAGATTTAGCAGTTAGACTGTTTAGCTGTGTTTAGCCGTCCAATTGTGTTGCTAATTAGCCATGCTCTCCGTAGTGCGCAGTTTGTAATGTTGATGTCCGTGATGGAATGTATGATCGCCAGTGTATGCCCAGCTAGTTCATTTAGGCTATCCAGCAGTGCCTGCCTTGTGCATATTTTCTTGTGGTCAAATTACTATCTTATATATTCTGATTCATTAGTGACATGTTTAGTGCTTCCATCTTATTGAGTTAGGTGCTGTTATGTGCTAAACAGCGCAGTTAGTGCATGCAAGCTATATGCATGTTATTCTGCATGTGTTATGTGCATGTTATAATGCCAACTTTGCGTCCCTATATTTTGTTGTCTCCAGATACCATATACATATTCAATGATGTGAGAAGTCTACAGATTGGGAACTGGAGGAACTGGGCGGCTCTTCCGACTCCTGTGCATTCATTGTGTGGATGGTGGCGACATCACCTGAACCCCCAATTCTCAACAATGGTCCTTCGAGCCGGATAGCTCCACCCACCACTGCAAATGTCACAGGAGAGAGAAGCAAGACGGATACGTCAGATCCCATCCCATCTGCTACCTTATCAGGTGGATCTTCCTCAGTCACTACTGCCACCTACAGTCCCTCCCGCCATTCAACAGAGAGTGCAGAGGGACACTCAGACTCTTAGCACAGCACAGATGTGGTTTCCCAGTGGGCAAGCCGAGCCTGCCCCGACTGTGGACCAGTATTCAGCCATGTTTGGGTCTACAATGGTGCAGCAGTATGGACAGGACCCCCTGAGTCACGGTACAGACAGAGTTAGCTCCCAGACAGAAGTCACAAGTCTCACTTACCACATGGACAACACATTGGGGCTTCATGCTGACTACGACTCACCTGCCAGCACACAAGATGAAGAGGAGTTGGATGACTCAGAGTGCGAATCCCAAGTTAGCGGGGCTATTACTCCCCTCCATGACCAGCAATATCAGGATGAGCTGACAAGTCATAACAGCCCTTATCACTCACTTCCAGTGGTCAGACGGAAAACTTCAGTCACCTGTACTACCGCCACACCAAGGGTGGTGCAAGCCCCTCTCATCGATACTACATACAGAAGTGTCACTCAGGTACATCTGTCGCTGACCGCTGCAGGGATGACTCCCGTCACATCTCAACCTGCCAGCCAGTTCTCCACCTATGCTCTATTTGTGGATACGCACCAACCGTTGCAAACACCGGTGACCAGAACGGTCGATCAGCATAGTTGCACCCTCACCACAGCACTGCCATCCTCAATCCTAAGCACAAGGCCTTCTACTCTCCCAATCACATCAGCAGCCTACCAACCTCCACCCCCTGTGCCCAGGAATTCATACCAGCCACCAACTGTCAGTGCTGTGTTCCCAGCATATCAGATATTGCCTGCAGTGCATATACCCCCAGCACAATCAGTATACCAGCAGCACTTGCCGGTTAGCTCAGTGCAGCCAGCCTATCAGCTGCATCGACCAGTAGCCTCAGCGCATCAACCAGCATACCAGCAGCACTTGCCGGTTAGCTCAGTGCAGCCAGCATACCAGCTGCATCGACCAGTAGTCTCAGCGCATCTACCAGTGGCACAGAAGCAGCCAGCCTATCAGCTGCATCGACCAGTAGCCTCAGCGCATCAACCAGCATACCAGCAGCACCTGCCAGCGGCCTCACCGCCATCAGCCTACCAGCAGCACCTGCCAGCGGTCTCACCGCCGTCAGCCTACCAGCAGCACCTGCCAGCGCTTCTGCGCTGCCAGCTTATCAGCAGCAACCGGAAGATCGGCAGCTACAGTCAGCAACCCCAGCACCGCCGGCATACCAGGTTCTACCTGCACCCACCATGCACCACATACAACAGCCTAGCATGGCAGCACCCATTCAGCCAGTGTATCACACCTTGCGGGACGCACACCCTCAACCATTATCCACTCTGCAGTACCAGCCTCCTGCAGAGCTTGAAATGACACGTTACCAGTCCCTGCCATCTGCAGCCACCATGCTGGACTATCAACAGCTCATGGCCCTGTCACGTGTTCAGCCAGTCCCTGTGCCAACACTCCCCGACTTGGTGACTGATAGTGAGCGAGAATTTGCAGATTTGAAAATGGCTTTGGACAGTCTTCTTACACACACTGAACTTTCTGAGCACTACAAATACAGAGTGCTGATAGAGCACTTGCGTCTGGACGAAGCCCGACTCATAGCACAGGCCTGCCGCCATTATCCCGAGCCATACACCGAAGCCATGCAGGCGTTGCAGAGGCAATACGGCCAACCACATCAGCTGGCTCAGAGTGAAATAGCCACTATCTTAAATATGCCAAATGTCAGAGCCGGTGATTCAAAGGCCTTCCAGAACTTTGCCCTAAGCATCGATCTCCTGGTAGGTATGCTGACCTCCCTCGAGGGCCCCCAAGGCATGGAACTGACCTGTACAGGTCATGTGGACCGGCTGCTCGGTAAGCTTCTGCAGCACTACAGGGACAGCTTTGTTGAACATCTGCAGCGCCAAGGTAGACTCAAAACCTTCCGGCTACTGCCAGAAGATCGGCCCTTGCTGAGGTTCCTCTGGAGAAGCATGCGGAGAGGTGAGCAACCAGATGTTTACGAATGGCAGGTCCTGCCGTTCGGCACAACTTGCAGTCCTTGTTGTGCAACATTCGCCTTACAAAAGCATGTGCGGGACCATCAACAGGGCAACGAGGAGGTGCTGCAGTCGCTTGACCAATGCTTCTACGTAGACAACTGCCTGCAGAGTTTACCGACAGGCCAGTCTGCTAAGCTTCTGATAGACAAAATGCGCTCACTTCTAGCCTCTGGAGGGTTTGAGATCAGGCAGTGGGCCAGCAACCACCCCTCCATCATCGAACATCTGCCTGCAACAGCACGCTCAGAGAGCACTGAGCTCTGGCTTGCACAGGACCACACTGACCCTCAGGAGCCAGCTTTGGGCCTTCGGTGGCACTACCCAACGGACATGCTCAGATACAGGCACCGGCCCATGGAGACTGGCCCTCCGACTATGAGGAACATATATAAAGTCCTGGCAAGTCAGTACGACCCGTTGGGCTTCATCGTCCCTTTCACCACTCAGGCTAAGGTGCTGGTTCAGAAGCTCTGGGCCAAGAAGAGAAGCTGGGATGACTTATCTACCGACTGACCTCCTTGAAGCGTGGAATGCATGGGAGACAGAGCTGCCTGATCTAGCCAATATCACATTACCACGATGCTACACCCCTACAGAGGTCAACACTGAAGCTGCCGAATACCACCTCCACATCTTCTGTGATGCCTCTGAACAAGCGTACGGCTCAGTGGCCTACCTTGCTACTACCAAAGATGGGGCAGCTCACACCTCCTTTGTCATGGCCAGATCCAGAGTGGCCCCGAAACGCCAGCTGTCCATGCCACACCTAGAACTCTGTGCAGCGCTGACAGGAGCTCAGCTGGCCGTACTCCTTCAGAAAGAGCTCACTCTGAACATCACTCAAACCACCCTATGGTCTGACTCTACCACAGTCCTGACATGGCTGCATTCTGAGTCATGCAGATACAAGGTGTTTGTCGGGACCAGGATCGCAGAGATTCAGGAGATGACCAGTCTCCAGGCCTGGAGGTATGTGGACACCCTGAATAACCCTGCTGATGATCTTACCAGGGGGAAGACATTGGCTGATCTGTCCAAGCCCAGCCCCTGGAGTAACGGCCCACCATTCCTTCGACTACCGTCAGATCAATGGCCAGCAGTCCCTTCCCTGGAGAAAGCGGAGGACCCGGCAGAGGTAAAGAAACCAGTCTTCTGTGGCCTCTCCATGACTCAGAACCAATACCTACCTAATCCACCTCCTGGAAAGCACTGGTGGAAGCAACGTACCAGTCTCTTCACGGGGCGGCAGCCGCAGACCCAAGTCTTCACACACCAGACTACCGAGAAGCAGAGGCTCTTATCCTGAGAAGCTGTCAACAGGACTGCTTCCCGGATGAGATCAAAGCCCTCAAAGCCACAGGGTCAGTGTCATCCAGCAGCCGTCTCATTACCCTTGCACCAGAACTTGATCAGGCTTCAGGACTGATGCGCGTGGGAGGTTGACTACGACGGATGGAAGGCCCAAGCTCATCTGACATCCACCCCATCGTCCTGGACTCATCCCATGCCGTCACCAAGCTTCTGATTAGGGACTTCGATGAGCGTCTCCTTCATCCTGGACCAGACCGCGTCTTTGCCGAACTTCGCCGCCGGTACTGGGTCTTACGGGGGAGACAGGCCATCCGATCACACCAAGGGAGCTGCGTGGGATGCCGGAAATGGAGGGCAAAGCCTATTATCCCGATTATGGCAGACCTACCTCCGGCCCGTCTGCGGTTGTTCCAGCCCCCATTCTTCTTCACTGGTGTGGCTGCTTCGGTCCATTTCTGGTGAAGATCGGCCGACGCACTGAGAAACGCTGGGGAGTTATATACAAGTGCCTCACCACCCGCTGCATTCACTTGGACCTACTCAGCAGTCTGGACGCCGATGCATTCCTCCTGTCCCTACGCCGGTTCATTGCCCGGAGAGGAACACCGTCAGAGATTCTGTCAGATACTACAAGAATACCAATTCTCAACACAGGCATTGTGCTGTGACAAGATTTTTTGGAAGATATTTTAATTAAAAGTTTAAATCATGGTCTGGGCAAATGCATGAGTCTTCTTCCTCCTCTTCTACCTCATGCACACTTCCCCATAGTTTATTTGTATTGTAGCAACCAAGGGGACAGGGAAGACCACAAATGGCAGTGTCTCACAGACAAGGGAAGCAAGTTGCAGAAAATAGCCAGAGGTTGTCTCTTTAATAAACTTAAAGCTACATGAGATATCTCGGCACTTTGGCGGCCTTTCTGGTCGTGATAAAATCAGCACTGCATTTTAAGAACCACACTTCCCACAATTCCCCACTCGCCATAATGATGGGGGAAAAATATGATAAACGTGCGTGGAGCACTGAGCAGACTGGATTATAAGATTCCAGCTATTTCAATGGACTTTCTGGAAGGATGGCCTCAATGCAGGTAAATACTGGTCTTTCTTTTATGTGCATGTAGATAAATTTGTGGGGAGAAGTGTTTGTCTTCCTGATATTGTGACACGCAAAACGCTTCACCTCCGCTTCCAGCACAAGATTTCCTGCCAGTGTACTAGCCAATGCACCGAAATTCTAAAATAAATTCACAGGGTCTCATGCAGTCTCATGTCCCGAAAACAATTTTTGGGGTCTTGCTAAGGCCAATTCATAAACTAATAGCAAGTAAAGGTAAATATTGAGCTTTCACTTCATTTGAAACACTAAGAACTGATGGTGCTGTACCAGCTCCACAACAAGAATGATGGTCAGAGGGGCCGTAGGCGCTTATTGGCAGCCACGCTTCTGTCAGTCTGCCCCAGGGCAGCTGTGGCTATAGATGTAGCTTACCACCACCGGTATGACTGTGTCTGAATGAATACTGGACTCTGTAAAGCGCTCTGGGTATCATGAAGGGCGCTATATAAATCCAACTTGATTGATTGACTGTCTTTTCTCCTGGGTGGTTATTGGATCAATTTGTTTGGTTATTTGTCTAGCGGTCTGGAGACTCCACCAACCACGTCTAACTGGGGTGCTGATGAGAAAATGGCGTTTCTCATCGACCCCATTGGCTCCTCAAGCCTTGAATTGAACAGGTCAGGCTCCAGAATTGGAGGACCTGGACTGGTTTTCTTTAAAAGCCCCTGTGGTTTTTCAGATGTATGAGAGGCTGTGAGCCAGTGGACGCTTCTAGAATAGAACACGTTGTGACAGCGCTGGGGTTTGGCATGCAGACAGGATGTCCTTGATGCCCAGCTGCATTCTTTCTTTCTCTCTCTCTCTCGTTCTGTCTGTGGGGGCCTCAACACCATACTGACACGGCGCACACTAACAACCTAATTTTCTGACTGACTGGGCTCTTCACTGCTGTCTGCAGCACAAGAGAGAAGAGAATGGGAGAGAGAGAGAGATAGAGAGAGGAATAGAAAGATATGGAGCAGAAAAAAGTCAGAAAGAGAGAGGGGGAAGGAGAGCGAGATAAAGAGAGGAAGGAGGGGGGGGGAGACAAGAAGGAGAGAGAGGAAGGAGAGGGGGAGGGAGAGAGTCAAACACACGCTAGGAGAGTGACAGCGGGAGACACATAAAACCTGTTGGATTGTAGCCCCCCCGAGAGGAGAAGGAAAAAAACAACGAGGAGACAGATGGAGAGACATGACAGAGCGTCGGGCGTTGTCAAGGTGACGTTCCCCCTCTCTAACCTTTACCTCCCATTAACTCGGGGAACTTAACGATGGGCGACAGACGCGGCCGGGGTTTAACGAGAGCGCATGTCTGCAGAGGGACGCCCGTCGTGCAGGGCCCTGCGCCCGGCTCCGGCTGTACGGTCGGCGCCTAACGGAAAACGCCATGATCAGGCCTTCCTCGAGCGGGCTCGGTCAAGCGCTGGACTAAACTAAATCCCAATGAGAAAATATAGATAATGAAACGAGCGAGTTTGTGTTTGCTCACCAGTGTATAGAGATAAGATAGCATCTCAATATCTCCCTTAGCGGGTGGACGAGATGGGCAGTGGGCAGACGCCACGCACAGTGAGTTAAATAGACACGGGCCTCGCCACATGGCATGTCTGGCCGTGGTATCACAACTCTGTCACCCTCTCTTGACTTCCTGCGATCCTTTCAAAGACAGGAGAGAAAGATGTGGCCTGGTTTTCTCTGAAAAGGCATTGTGTGGTGAAGGACAGTCTGATTCTATAACTCTGCTTTCTATTCACACAGGCTGATTAGGGGCATTCCTGCCAATGTTTCCAGGTAGAGAAGGTATGCGCAGGTGTGGTTTTGTATAGGACGGGTATACTGTACCAGAGACACCCAGCCCCTCAACATTCCGTTTCGGCTGATTCCGATACATCCTGGGACCTTTCGCTGTGCTCGTCGTCCCGAATTCCAAACGGTGGAATCTCACGGAATTGCGTGCCCAAACCAGACGACCTCGTCACAGGCTGTCGCGGACATCTTGTTAGTGAAGTGTCTGTGTCATTCTGAGAACCTTTTTGAGAAAGACTCGCGGTGTTGTTCTTATTGTGCTGTTATCGCTCGTCTGGATCCCAGGCAGCCACGTCACAGAGCCTCTGGGGAACTCAAGCATTGCAGGTGCACATAGCATTGCGACGCCACGCCACACACAAGCTGTGCTGTACCGTACTGCAGTTAACAGATGTTCAGAAGGTGTGCTTTTGTTCGTTTGTTTGTTTACCTTGATGTCTGGTTTCTACGGTTACTGGGGTAGAAGTAAAACCGGGCCAGTGGCCTTTGACTGCGTCTGTCACGCACACTGACACACACACACACAAGCACGTGCGCACGCACACACAGAAAACACATACCTTCTCAAAGCTCCCAATGGACCCTGAGTTCTAAATAATCTGAGTTGTCCCTCATTTCCAGGGTGTAAACACGGCTCCGCTGGGTATCAAACTAATTTTTGTCTCTCTTGTCAGTGGGGGGTTTACACATATTTGTTTTGAATCCCATTATGGAGCCATTGTGGTATGAATAATGCTTGGAAATTGGAAAGTATCTTCAGGCAAAGTTGGACACGGAGGCAATTTTTATCTTTTACAACAAAAGAGCACTTTCTTCTGTAGTTATGAGAAAGCACAAGTCAGAGCGAATGGAAAAGAGGCACATGCACACACACACATGCACACACACATGCACACATATACACACACATATTCCGCTTTCAAACCCACCTGTGTTGATTGAGCGTGAGGGGATCTGGTGTATGCCCCGGTAAGTGTGTGTAGGTAGCGGGCTAGTCTGGACAGAACCAGGGTCCAGGCCCAGAGTCAGGAACCCTTCTAGACCACAGAACCGCTCTGGTCCATTCTCCGCTCTCTGGGCTAAGACAAGCAAAGCCTGAAGGGAGAAAAGAGAGAGAGAGAGATTGGAAATGAAAAATGAATTCATTTACTATCTATTTAACCTTTATTAAGCTAAGTAAGTCATCGCAAATGTGTTTTTTTTCTCCTTCAGTACAAGGTCAATGAATATAAGTTAGGCCTTGCCTGTTTTCCTTTTATTTCCCTTCGTTTTTCATTTTATAGATTTTTAATTAACCCCGCGGCCGTGGCTGAGTAGAGAGGTGCACGGTGGGAAAGCTGGTCCTCCAGAGAAAATACCTCCCCAGAGAGAACGAGCAAGCTCTGCTTAAGATGAAATCAGGACATTAGCATGCGGGGGATGAGAGAGAGAGAGAGGAACGGTGGGAGGGGGGGGCAGAGGTCCTGTGCGCTCGTGAGAATCAGAGGTAAAGGCGATCAGGGAGAAGCAAAACCAACCGTGTGGATGCAGGGAGCAGCGGTACGGCCCGGTAAACTGTTTTGACTGAGAGACGTTTAGAAAGACCATCCCTGGATTGTTCAGAGGTCTACAGAGAGAGGCTCGGGGAGAGAGGGAGAGGGGTAGAGAGACAGAAAGAGAAAGAGATAAGAAGAGAGTGAGAGAGAAACAGAGGTACACAGAAAAAGAGACAGAAAGGAAGAGAGAAGAGAGAGCAGGGGAGAGGAGCAGGGCCAGAGAGAATGATATGGAGAAGAAAAAAAAGTCAGAAAGAGAGAGGGGGGGGGGAGAGAGAGAAAGGAAGGAGAAGGAGAAAGAAAGAGGAAGGAGAGAGAGGGAGGAAGGAGACGGAGGCTAACTGTGGGAGGTAATTACTGTCAAACTGGCAGAGGCGCAGCCTGGTGTGATTCAGGAACAAAAGGCCAGAGATAACCACCATCTCTGATCAGACACTTCATTTTCAGCTCTTTAATAAATGGCTTCTCCTCCTCTTTTTTTCCCATCCCTCCGTCTCTACGGAAGAGGGATCCACACCATTAAATTGCAGATAGGCCATTCGGGATTGCTCAAATGACTCTCTCTCTCTCTCTCTCTCTCTCCTCTCTCTGTCTCTCTGTTCATCATCAGACGTCAGATCTAATGCTGGCCTGAAGCCTTTAACGGCTGTAACGTGAGCTCGAGTTATGGGCTGTAATTAGTGATGTGAATACTATCTA
>NC_140234.1:44052607-44057607 GCF_949987555.1 Borostomias antarcticus | reverse complement strand
CGATCGGTCGTGTCGGGGCGACCGTGTCGTAGTGAGGTCAGGTTGTGGTAGCTGTGCGGACCCTCCCTCCGACACCAGTGTAGGGACAACAGATCTATTCAGAGACAGAGAGAGAGAGGGGGGGGGGAGAGGGAGAGGGAGAGAGAGAGACAGAGAGAGAGAGAGAGAGAGAGAGAGAGGGAGAGGGAGAGACAGAGTGAGACAGAGAGAGAGAGAGAGGGAGAGGGAGAGGGAGAGAGAGACAGAGTGAGACAGAGAGAGAGAGAGAGAGAGTGAGACAGAGAGACAGAGTGAGACAAGAGAGAGAGAGGGAGAGAGAGGGAGAGAGAGACAGAGATAGAGTGAGACAGAGAGGGAGAGAGAGAGACAGTGAGACAGAGAGAGAGAGAGAGAGAGAAAGAGAGAGACAGAGATAGAGTGAGACAGAGGGAGAGAGAGGGAGAGAGAGATAGAGGGAGAGAGAGGGAGAGAGAGACAGAGAGAGAGAGAGAGAGAGAGAGAGAGAGGGAGAGAGAGGGAGAGAGAGAGATAGAGTGAGACAGAGAGAGGGAGAGAGAGGGAGAGAGAGACAGAGATAGGGTGAGACAGAGAGAGAGAAGGTTCCATCAATCAAGTTCCAAGCCACGTACTGTCTCTATAAGAGAGGCGTTTGAAATCCGCCGTGCCTCCTCTCCTCTAAACCCAGCACTTAATCACATCAAGCTGTCATAACAGAGACACTTCTCCAAATTGAGCTGATGCAATTAAACATGTGATGTTTCCACTTCAAGGCCAGTGCGTGTGTGTGTGTGTGTGTGTGTGTGTGTGTGTGTGTGTGCAGCTTCAGGAGAAGACTTTGTAGAGTCTTACTTTGTGTTGTCATCTTCCGTCTGTTCAGCACAAAAGTCACCGCAACGCACGCAGTCTCCAACGGTCTGTGAAGAAACAGTAAGAAGACAGAGAATCCAAGTATGCTCACGCGGGTGTGCGTGCGTGTGTGTGTGTGTGTGTGTGTACAGTAAGTGTGCGTGTGAAGACAAGAGTCTATTAATACCTCATCTAGTTCCTGGAAACTAAGGAACTGTCCAGGTGCGAGAGTCTCGGTCTCCACGCTGCCCCCGCAGGCCGGCAGGGCAAATAATGATGCACAGTAATGCTTCAACTCCAACTCCTCAGCTACAACAACACACACACACCCACAGGTACAGTTAGAATGTGTGTGTGTTTGTGCCTGTGTATATGTGTTTGTTTGTGACTGTGAATGTGTTGCGTGCGTGTTTGTGTGTGTTGCATGTGTGTGTGTTGTGTGCATGTGTGTGCGTGTGGTGTTGTGTGTGTCTTGCATGCTGTGTGTGTGTGTGTGTGTGTGAGTGTGTGTGTTGTGTGCATGTGTGTGCGTGTGGTGTTGTGTGTGTCTTGCATGTTGTGTGTGTGTGTGTGTGTGTGTGTGTGAGTGTGTGTGTGTGTGTGTGTGTGTGTGTGAGTGTGCGTGTGTGTGTGTCTTGCATGCAGTGTGTGTGTGTGTGTGTGTGCGCGCGGGCGCCTCCGCTTAACCCTCTTGCAGTATACGGTTCACTGTTTCTCAACCCACTGCAGGGATATTTGGATGACTAACAAACCCAGTCCAGCTGCAATAACAGAAATGTGACTAGAAATCTCTCTTCCTCCCTCTGTGTATCTCTCTACCTTATTTCACCCCTCGTTTGTTCTCCCTCGCAGGCGCCCCCCTCCTTCTCTAACCATCCCTCCGTCCATCACAACTCTGCATGAGGTGGACAGCTCAGGAAAATGAGTTTTTCACACAACAGCGAGGTCCCAACATGATGCCAGAAGAACGGATTCATTATTCATGAACACACACTCGCACGCACGCACACACACACACACACACACGCACACAAACACACACTTCCCTCATCTCACTGTGGACCAGGGAAGGGAGAGGAAAACTTTCAAACTTTGACACTCTCCTGTTGTTGTGTAGCATTCGTACGTTAGGACCCCCTCGGAAACAAGATGGTTCGTCTCAAGAGGTTTATCCTAATAAATGAAACTGTAAAGGATATGTCTACAAACTGTAAAGGATATGTCTACAAACTGTAAAGGATATGTCTACAAAGGATATGTCTACAAACTGTAAAGGATATGTCTACAAAGGATATGTCTACAAACTGTAAAGGATATGTCTACAAAGGATATGTCTACAAACTGTAAAGGATATGTCTACAAACTGTAAAGGATATGTCTACAAACTGTAAAGGATATGTCTACAAACTGTAAAAGATATGTCTACAAACTGAAGCCCGGTAGTAACTAGAGATGCACCAATCCACTTTTGTTCAGTTCCAATCTGATTCCGATACCAGAATTTGGATATCTGCCGATACCAATCCGATAACGATACCAGCCGTCTTTTTTCTTGAATAATTATTTATCATTAACTTAATCAATTATTTTCATTAACATACACTTTATACACACCATATTCAAGCAAGCTTACGTTTGCAAACGTTTGGTTCAAAAGCAATCGTTATGCTGAAAAAAGTAAAAAATAGTTTGCAAAGAAAGTTTCATGAGTGAAAGTGAAAGTCTCGAGTTGCATGAGGTGCTTAAGCTGGCTATACTAGACGGCGGGTTTAAACCCAATGCTAATAGGGGGCCTGATAACATTAATGATTAATTCATGATAAGATTAATGAGGCAATCTGTAAACTAGAGCCATCTGAAATGTAGGCTAGTTTGGTGAACTAGACACTGGATTGAGGGAAATGTGAATTGTAGCCTATGGTTGTATTAACGAATACCAGAGCTTTTTCACTTCATCTGGATCGGTGACCTCAGGCCGATACCCGATCTGATCTGTGAACCAAGTCTGAATTGGAGCCCGATCCCGATACTGGATCGGATCGGTCCCGTTTCCAGTAGTAACTGGTGTGGGAACATGACCTCCCCCTCAGACGGGGGCATCCCAAGAATGAACCATGACCCTGGAATGGAACTCATAGGAATGGACCAGGTGGATGACAGTTGTGGTTCCCTACCCAGCAACAAGGAAGGAAGGAAGGCAGGCAGGAAGGAAGGAAGGCAGAAAGGCAGGCAGGCAGGCAGGCAGGCAGGAAGGAAGGCAGGAAGGAAGTCAGGAAGGAAGGAAGGAAGGAAGGAAGGAAGGAAGGAAGGAAGGAAGGAAGGAAGGAAGGAAGGCAGGTGAATCTCGGGCGGCGCCCCCCCCCCCCCCCCAGCCTGGGCAGAGAGCACCCTGCCAGGCATCAGCCTCCTCTAACAGCCCCACCGCCCACGCAATCATAGCCAGTGATTAGCCGTCACACTGCCACAGAGGGATGTACATACAGATACAGCTGACCCACTGAGATGGAAAGGATTTGGACTTCTTTTTGTCTGTCTCTGTGTGTGTGTGTGTGTGTGTGTGTGTGTGTGTGTGTGTGTGTGTGTGTGTGTGTGTGTGTGTGTGTGTGTGTGTGTGTGTGTGAGTGAGAGAGAGAGAGAGAGAGAGAGAGAGAAAGAGAGTGACCTCATCTGGCAGACCCTCACTCCTCTCATCCATTTCCCTGTTTACTCTGCAGGAGTGTGTGTGTGTGTGTGTGTGTGTGTGTGTGTGTGTGTGTGTGTGTGTGTGTGTGTGTGTGTGTGTGTGTGTGTGTGTGCGTGCGCATTACCTGTCAGGCAGTGTGCTGTCTCCCCGTGGTGTGTGTATGTCAGCGAGCTGGGAGCAGGAGCTAGGGAGGAGAGCGGTCGATGAGGGTCTTCGATTGGTGTTCTGGCGAAAAAAAGAAGGGCAGCACACACTCAACTCAACCCAACAGATTAGATGGATAGACAGATTAGATTGATAGATAGATTAGGTGGATAGATAGACGGATGGAGAGAACTCTCCTACCCTGACCCCACCTAGAAGAGACAGCTAGATTAGACAGATAGATGAACGGCAAGATCTCCCTCTTTCACCCCCCCCCACCCCTCCTCACCCGATGACAGAGGGATGGGATGGCTAGATCTCCAAGCAGATAGATAGATTAGACGGGGAGATGGATAGAGTAGTGCTTTCTGCTCTCTATTTCTCTCTCTCTCTCTCTCTCTCTCTCCCTCTCTCTCTCTCTCTGCCTCTCTCTCTCTCTCCCCTCTCCTCAATCTCTTCCAATCTCATCCCCAGTCCGGGCCCGTAGCCAGAGATGGAAGGCCAAGCTCGGTCCGCAGGGTGTGAATGGGTGAAGGTCTCCCCGAATCAGCCGCCGTTTATAACCCCCCAAACACAGCGCAGGCGTCTTCCCCCCGCAATCAACACTCCTCTCTCTCCCTCTCCCCAGACGTTGGTTAACTGCACCGCTCTGCAATTTTCCCTCCCTGGACTCCCCGTCTGTCTGCCTCTCTCGCTCTCCTCCTCCTCTCGCCCTCTCTCTCCCTCGGCTTTCTTTCTCTCTTTCTTTGTCTCTTTCTTCTCCCCTCTCCATCCCCTCCTCTATCAACGTTAATTCCCCATTCTTATATCCCTGCCTTTCAAAACCTAATTCTCTAATTTCCCCTCTCCTTTCTCTCTCTCTCTCTCTCTCTCTGGCTCCATGGTCTCCCCCTCTCCTCTCCTCTCCTCTCCTCTCTCTCTGGCTCCATGGTCTCCCCCTCTCCTCTCCTCTCTCTCTCTCTCCGGCTCCGTGGTCCCCCCCTCTCCTCTCTCTCTCTCCGGCTCTGTGGTCTCCCCCTCTCCTCTCTCTCTCTCTCTCTCCGGCTCTGTGGTCTCCCCCTCTCCTCTCTCTCTCTCCTCTCTCTGGCTCTGTGGTCTCCCCCTCTCCTCTCTCTCTCTCTCTCTCTGGCTCTGTGGTCTCCCCCTCTCCTCTCTCTCTCTCTCTCTCCGGCTCTGTGGTCTCCCCCTCTCCTCTCTCTCTCTCTCTCTCCGGCTCTGTGGTCTCCCCCTCTCCTCTCTCTCTCTCCTCTCTCTGGCTCTGTGGTCTCCCCCTCTCCTCTCTCTCTCTCTCTCTCCGGCTCTGTGGTCTCCCCCTCTCCTCTCTCTC